>NW_022280094.1:990728-993439 GCF_004355925.1 Anarrhichthys ocellatus
TGTGTGTGTGTGTGTGTGTGTGTGTGTGTGTGTGTGTGTGTGTGTGTCCCCAGACGGCGTATCCTCTGATCGACAGCATTGATCCTCAGGGTTTCGTTATGTATCGCCTCTTCAGAGATGCAACACACTACATGGAGGGACATCATGTGAAGGTAATCTGTGTGTGTTTATATATTTGTCTATTTATACATATCGGTCAACTCTGTCAGCATTGGCTTGAAAGGTTTAAATAAATAAATAATATGTTTGGTAAGAAATGTCAATATTAACATCAGCATTCATGTTTCATCACAGAACAGTCATAGCATCACGTCTTTAATGATGATCTATAGGACCTATTGCATTAGAACCTGATGGTAATAAACACTTTGAGATACTCAACATGACCTCAACTCCCCTCTCTAGCCAACCCTGAACAGTTTATCACTAACACTTCTTTACCACTCGATTGAGTCTGACTAAAGATTCCTGTTTTCAAAGTGTTCTTTTTTTTATGTAGTAATGAAACATGATGGAACACCTGTAAACACCAACATGCTGCATTAACCCCCCTGTCTGTTCTCCATGGCTGCCTTCTGCTGCCACATTGATTCTTCTCCTCCTCCTCACCACAATAGACCTCCCTCCTCCCCTCTGTCTCCCTCTCAGGCCTCATTAATCCTTCAGCCTCCTCCCTTCTTTCCCCTCTTCCTCTTATCTCACCTCCCTTTCACCCTCTTTCACCCCTGCCCTCCTTTCTTTGCTTCCATCCTCTCTCATCTCCTTTGCTCCATTTCTTTTACTCCCTCCTTCGTGTCCCCCCTCTCTCCTCCTGTCTTCCTCCCCCCTCCTCCAACTGTCATCTCTGGGTTTTTATTGACGAACAGTCTGAAGGCTGCAAGAAGCTGCTTAACCTACTTCCCAGGAAGAGGACACACTTATCATCTCATCTCCATAATGCCAAGACAGGCTGAATGCAACAGATGCTAAGAGAGAGTTAATAATGCTCTATATGCTGAGGGAGAGTTAGAGATGCTACATGTGTCAACACAGAGTTAGTCAATGTGTATGGATGTGCATGTTCTGCCATCTACGATTATGATCCAGATACTGTCAAATGCGCCTAAAGCATGCACACATAAAAACACAACCTGTGGACACACACATTGTGTCTTTTGTCTCCTGCAAGACTTCGACCCTCCAATAGGTGATTTAGAGTCCCTCCATCTAAACACAACAGGTGGAAGAATTCTTTTACAGATCAGTCTATCCTGTTGCTGAATCAAAATCAGTGCACCACTAACTGAGATCTGAAGCCAGGCGATATAAATATCATGACTGTTTGAATATGTTCTGTACGTCTACAAAATGGTCCCATATGTGTAGCTGTTTGTTCAACCTGCATGTAAGTTTCTGGATCGGAACTGCCCAAGGATGCTAAATGTATTTCAGTACAAACTGACAACAAAGTTATGGTACAAATCCTCTGGATTGAACCGCCAGCCTCACTCTAAATATTAGACTACAGACACTCACATGTATCCTTAGAACCGCTCCACTAGTGGAGTCACGACTGTAGAGACCATTCAGTGTCGTTGGGAAACATGGTGGGGCTGTCATTGTTGCTGAGCATTGCATCTTTTGTCACATGTACAAACACAAGTCATTTAAAGAGTCCTCCACTGATGTCACACCAATGACACTGTGGGGCTCACAGCAGACAATTAGAAAACAAAAAAGACCAAAATCGATGCAGAAGAGAACCAGAGATGTCATCTGCTTTTATTTATTCATTTTATTCTTCTTCCTGGTGTTTACATTGCCCACAATGCAACTCTAGTGGTGCAGAGATTGTAGAGTGTTACGCTAGCAGCAGCTAATGCATCTTAGAGCGTCTGTCCTACAGCAGAGGTGAGCAGCTGACTGAGCTCTCACTTCTTTCTGTGTCTCCAACCAACGCTAACTCAAGTGACATCACTTGAGGACATTTATTAGACTTCGTGCAGCTCCTTTCATACCACTTTTATAACGTGGAGTTGTTTTACTCTCTGCTGTCTGATAGTGTTTCACAAATAATAATAATCAGCTCCATAATTCCCGCTGAGCCTCAGTGTGGTGACCCTCCTCACCCTCTCATAAACCTGACCAACATGCAGCTATTGTTTGCTGCCCTGCATCTGAGCAGCAGACGTCTTATTGTTTGTTGGCTGTTGCCGGGACAGGAAACGCAACACAACAGTTGGATTAACTGTCTTACTTCAAACTTTGTTGTTTATCTTACTGCGGCCTGCTGTCACTGTCAGGAGGTTTAATGTGTCATCCTCATGTTTACTTTATGAATCTAAACCTGTAGACTTCAGGAGACGATGACATCATTAATCCCCATGTTTTATATTTATTCATGTCATTATTTATTAAAGGCTCAACCCACAAAACACATGCAAATGCAGCCTTTTTAGCTAAAAATGACACCATGGAGTACTTATTATATACAGTGGGTACGGAAAGTATTCAGACCCCTTTAAATTTTTCACTCTGTTTCATTGCAGCCATTTGCTAAAATCAAAAAAGTTCATTTTATTTCTCATTAATGTACACTCAGCACCCCATCTTGACAGAAAAAAACAGAAATGTAGAAATTTCTGCAAATTTATTAAAAAAGAAAAACTGAAATATCACATAGTCATAAGTATTCAGACCCTTTGCTCAGTATTGAGTAGAAGCACCCTTTT
>NW_022280094.1:993839-1001258 GCF_004355925.1 Anarrhichthys ocellatus
ACACACACACACACACTCACACACACACTCACACACTCTGAAGGAAGAAGGATGTCTTTCATTCATTGGTTGTGAGGAGGATGGAGGAATGTGTCCACTGGGGTTTACACACACACACACACACAGTATTTTGTGGGGGGCTGGGCACCAGATGAGCATGGTGATGGAGACAACAAACAACGTCCCTCTGCATCTGTCTCACACACGCATGCACACACACACTAATAGTCACCAGCTGGAGCTACCAGAGAAAGTGTGTGTGTGTCTTGTGTGTTTTCATTTGGATCACAAAGGTAATAAAGTTGCATATTTGATGAGGCCTTAAAAAGGTCAACATGTTGCTGTGGCTCATCCTGTATCTGTAGCAGAATGAACATCTGGACCCAGCTCTCTGCGTCTCTTGTCTGTCCAGGACGTGTCCTGTCTGAACCGGGACACCAGTAAGGTGATCGTGGTGGACTGTAAGAGGGAGGCGTTCAGCCTGCAGCCCTTCAACGGCATGGCTCTGAAGAAGTGGGATGGAAACTCTGAGGACCGGACGCTCTACGACCTCGCCAACTTCCTCAAGAGTAAGACGCCAAATGTTCAGGCTTCAGTCGTCTCCATACATTCTTTCTCTTCTCTCCTTTGCTCTCAGTAGTATAACAACATATACGTTATTATTTTGTATTTTGTCTTAAGTAAATGTAGAAAAGGATTATCATCCGCTATACTGAAGCTATTAACAGTAAAAGTACTCACTATACGGAATAGTATATATTATATTAGTGGATTGTAATTGTTAATGAATGAACGTGTTCGTCAGCTGGTAAAGGTGGAGCTTATTCAGATTAGTTGAGATACTGCTGGTTAGCTCCTTCTAAAATAATGCATCATCATTTATTAGTTGATTATATTTTGTATTACTAATCTGAATCTGCAAAGTAACTAAAGGTATCAGGTAAATGTAAAATGGACAATAATTATTTTGTACTAAAGTAGCAGAGAATAGAAAAGTAAACGACAAGTACCAAATAAAGTATCAAAATTGTACTTAAAGCAACATTATGTATGAATTTGTAAAGTTTACACTGCTGTTGTAAAATGTGCAAAAACAATTACGCAAATTATGACGTCAGGATCCAAAGTACGATGTTGACTAACAAATCCGTTTTATTTATTGTGACGTCAGGGATGAACAATAATCCAACAACAAAATAACAGAAATGGATGACAGGAAGTTGCTAGCGTTCTCAGCCCTATACACAGCCTGCTAAGCATTTGCAACAAATCACTTCTGCACACAAAAGAGTGAAGGAAATGTTTGTGAGTTTTGAGTAATGAAGTCAAATTGCTTTGTTAAAAACAGAAAAGTATATTCTGCTGTTTGACCTCCTCCTCAATGGCAGCTATCGCTCTGAGCGGAGTGGACGACGTGCGTTCAGTGCTGGAGAACTACGCTTTGGAGGAAGACCCCATCGAGGCCTTCAAACGCAGACAGGCTCAGCTGGCTCTGGTAGGAGGAACAATCTAGTGCTCCCTGGTTTGATTTGTCTGGATGTTGTTTGATGTTGTTTGATTCCATTCGATGGTCTGTCTGTCCGTCAGGAGGAGGAGCAGCGTCTGGCCGAGCTCTCCCAGCAGAAGAAACAGGGACTCTCTCTCGGCTCCATTGCCTCGCGGTTCTGGCGCTCCAAACAGCAGTGAGCCCCGCCCCCCTGTCACACTTCCACCAATCGCAGCCCGGCTCGCCATCTGCGTCGAGGGGACGGCCAGAGGATAAAGGGGGAGGGGAGAGAGGAGACCTGCGTGCTGTAGCTGAGCGGTCCCTACAACCAATCATGTCTCAGTGGGCGGGTCTGCGGTGCTGGAACATTGGCCATCCTCTGCACCAATGACAGAGGCACTTCCTGTTCTTACGGAGGCAGGGCGTCGGCGGCCCCCTCCCTTTGGTCATCTTGATGTGATGCATATCAAGCTGCTGATTGGTTAAAAAAGGAAAAAACAGAGGATCCAGGTCAGGATAAACTCTTGTTGTTGGCGGTTTGGTGGTTGATCTGAGATCAGCGCTGCTATCACTACTCCAGCTCTGGTTAGCCCCGCCGCTCACAGGATCTGACCTGAGATCCCGTACCACACCTTCAGATTGTGTATTTAATTTTATTTTCTATTCCTGTGTGTGTGTGTGTGTGTGTGTGTGTGTGTCAGATTGTGCTGACGGGCTGCTGGAGACAAAATATTGTTGATAAGAAATAAAGATAAACAGTAAATAGTGTTCTTTAGAGTTTATTCAATATGTAGGACTGGTGGTGGTGGCATGGACGAGAAATCATCTCAGCTTGTGGCCGCAATGAAGACTGGAATAGCAGCTGAGCTCGAGGTGTCGGAAAAAAACGAATCAAAGCTAATGTCGCTTTCCTCATCTTTCATTTCCAAATGAGTTAAAAGATCATTCATCCTTCATCTGAAAACACTTCTCTTATTCGGGGGGGGCATCCCAGCTGACATTGGGTGAAGGCAGGGTTCACCCTGGACAGGTCGCCAGACTGTCACAGGCCTGACGCACAGAGACAGACAACCATTCAAGCACACACCCTACGGGCAATGTAGATTCCTCAATGATGTCATCCTCTCTGGATCGTGGGAGGAACCTGGAGAAAACCCCTGCTGAGACCCGCGGAGAGAACATGACAGAGAACATGAGGGACAACATGACAGAGAACATGAGGGACAACATGACAGAGAACATGAGGGACAACATGACAGAGAACATGAGGGACAACATGAGGGACTACATGACAGAGAACATGAGGGACAACATGAGGGACTACATGACAGAGAACATGAGGGACAACATGACAGAGAACATGAGGGACAACATGACGGACAACATGACTGACGACATGAGAGAGAACATGAGGGACAACATGAGGGACTACATGACAGAGAACATGAGGGACTACATGACAGAGAACATGAGGGACAACATGACAGACAACATGAGGGACAACATGACAGAGAACATGAGGGACTACATGACAGAACATGAGGGACAACATGACAGACAACATGAGGGACTACATGACAGAGAACATGAGGGACTACATGACAGAGAACATGACGGATGACATGACTGACGACATGACGGACGACATGACGGACGACATGAGGGACGACATGACGGACGACATGAGGGACGACATGACGGAGAACATGAGGGAGAACATGAGGGAGAACATGACGGACGACATGACGGACAACATGAGAGAGAACATGAGGGAGAACATGAGAGAGAACATGAGGGACAACATGAGAGAACATGACGGAGAACATGAGGGACGACATGAGGGAGAACATGAGGGACGACATGACGGAGAACATGAGACAGAACATGAGGGACGACATGAGACAGAACATGAGGGACGACATGACGGACAACATGAGGGACAACATGAGAGAGAACATGAGGGACAACATGAGAGAACATGAGGGAGAACATGACAGAGAACATGACAGAGAACATGCTAACTCAACACAGGAGTCTGCACGTCCAGCCGGGGATTGAACCCGGGCCCTGGGTCAACAAATTCTATAAAAAAGACAGAAACTAACAGTTAGTCCGTCGCTCAATACCGTCTGACATCCTGTCTCTGGCTCTCACCTCCAAGCCCATTGGTTCCCCACTGGTGACGGAAATCTTTAAACACACAAATGTAGTTTCATCAGTAAATTTCTAAAACAGCTGGTCACTCTAGTTTTTAATCAAACAAACGGGAGAAAAAGGCGCATTTGTTTGGGACTATTTTCAGCGGTGGATCAATCCACATTTGGTGCTCTGCTGAGTGTTTGTGGCAGCAGGACGGTGTGTGGTCGAAATAAACTGCAGTGTGTGTGTGTGTTCATGTTAACTAAGGAACATTAAGGACCTTGTCAGCTAAACTAGAAACCCTCTTTAAAGTTCAGCAAACATACAATAGTTATTCTTCATAAATAATAATTCTATCATGGAGCAGCTTGAATTACCCGAGGAGGCCTCTTTAGGTGAATCCTCTCCTCAAGGAGAGAACAACCGTCCACGGAGAGGAAGCGCTCAGCTGCCGTTCCTCTGAATGCACTTGTTGAAAGATTCTGTGTTGATGTGAACTCACCATTGACGTCCTCAATAAAGGAAATTAACCATGCTTATTTCATGTCTTTGCACACAGTTTTTCCTCAAAGTGTTTTGTCCACCTTCTTTTACATTCACCACTTTCTGATTGGAGTTCGTTCCTTCTGTCAGAGTACAACAGGATTGATTCACAGTCTTCAAGATACATAAGCAGCTTTATTTGTTTTGCTTGCTGTGAAGTTATTTTCCTTCACTATTTACGATTTCTCTCCAGTTCCCCCTCATTTAGGATTTATTTAAAATAATCTTTCCAGCCATCCATAGGACACACTAATGCTAAATAATGCTCAATAAAGACACACTTTACTCTTCTTTCTCTGAGTAAGTGAGCACTTGAACTTGTTTTAGCAGTTAGATTTGAACTGCATGCTTTGTAATATGTTAGAGTGCAGGTTTTAGCATTATATTATTTCCTGTGTACGGAGGACAAAAGTAAAGATGGTTTAAAGTCGTCTTTACTTCTCCAAACCACACATGTTTGTGATGAGGTTTGAAGGGACCACGTGTAGTTATTGTGTACATTTGAAGGCGGATGAACAGGAAAACAAGTTGAGTTCCAGCCAAACCTCAGGAATCGGTCGCATTCTTGGATTTAAAGAAACCCTGCGGTGCCTTGAAACCGCTCCATCTGTTTTCCCTGTCCCCTCTCTGTTGGACTCCTGCTTCACAAGCATCCATCTGTGAAGGTGTCGGCACAGTTTGCACCTCTGACATGCAGTGAAAGCCGCCTCAGCCTGTATGGAAACAGTCTGCTTCTAAAGGGAAAGACAGGAACCCATGTCCATTCTGGTTCTGCACCAAACAGAGTTAAGTCTGCCAAACGAGTTTAAATAATGTCAAAATGATTATATACAATACTTGTATGTGAAATTCAAATGATTTTAAAATGTCACTTAAGTAATAGAGTATCGCACATTATATATGATACAAAATCAAAATAATCACTTACTAAGATACAATTTTGAGTTGTTGATTTCTTTCTTTGTCAGAGTTTTAACAGAAAGTCAACATTTTGACTTTGCGTCTCATCATTTTGACTTCTTTAATCTTGTTCTAACTTCCCTTGTATCCCCTTTGTATGTTTGATTTATTCGAATGTTTACAGTCTGAATTTTTACTTTATATTTAATCATTTTTGTATTTATATAGTCCAAATTTCTGCTTTGTATCTCCCTAATTCTGACTTCCAGGGTCATGATTTGATGCATTAAAGCAAACGGTTGACTCAAAAAAATCCCCAAATGTTGACTCACCAAAGAAGTATCAGTGAAGAATGTAAACATCTTCCATCGTGTGCATCCATGTCTTTACACCGAGGAGGTTGAAGGCTAGTAACCTGTGGCTACGTTCAGCTTGTGTCCTGCCCGCCTATGATGGTCTCATTACACACTGTGTAGTAATCAGCGATGTCCACAGGCTGTCAGCGCACATGAAGATCATTTTGGCCCCCGGGTCACACCATGAGGGGCAGTGACTCACTCAAATGTCTGTCTGGTGTTTAATTAAGGCAAAAGAGGCCCATGAGGACATCCTAAATACATAAATATATAAATATTCACCACCTATAACTGCATGAAGTAAGAACGAGTCAAACTCTTTATTGAAAATGTAATTACAGATGATAAAAAAGCCATTACCAGTATTATAGAGAGAAGACAAAGAAGTGAATGAAGTGAACCAGTAACGTTGTGGTTTCTCTCTGTGGACTGATGGAAGATCAGCCTGATGTGGTTTGAAGCTTAAAGGCTTCTCACTCCGTGAATCTTCTCTGCTGCGCTTATTTATCCAAAGTGTCTGAGAGCCTGCAGGGACGGAAGAGAAGCAGCTCAGGCAGGTTTCCAGCTGTGTTCAGAGGAGTTCATGAGGCTTATCCAGCCCAAGGATTAGCAAGGAAATGCTGCTGTTTGCAGAGGTTTCAGTGTCTTCACAGATTAGACGTCACAAGACTGCATCTCACATCAAACAACTGGGCAGTAGCAGTACAACTTTATTTGGTTCCATTTTGAGAAAGTCGCGCCAAAGAGTTAAAGCTGTGTTCACTAGTGGTCGGTGACATGAATACATTTGATGCTAGTATAAATATGTATTTTGATAATCACAAGTATGTTATTATTATATTTCTATTGTAATATTGTATATTGTTCAGGTGCCTGGAAGAAGGACCATATTACCCTCCATGGCTGACAGAACGGTTCAGACCTGATTTGAAGGTTCTCCTGTTTGTCTATAAAGCCCTAAATGGGCCTAAACCCCTCCCTTTACAGCAGACCTTCTTATTCTTCTGTACTCCTCCTCCAGGTCCCTCGGGTCGCTGACTCGGGGCTCCTGCTGTCCTCCGATTGAAACTCAAGCTCTGTGTCTCCCCCCCCCCCTACATCAGATCTGGTCTCTTCAGCACTTTGGTCAACATGGGTTGTTTTTAAATGTGCTTTGTAAATACATTTGATTGATTGTTACTTCTGAATGAAGTGTGACTGATGCAGTGTTTATGGGACGTAGGTCATTTGCAGAGCGTGTCCCTGTGAGCTCTAGAGCTGCAGGCATGATGCATGTTGGTAGTTAGCATCTTCCTGGTTCTCTTGGCTGAAGCCAAAGGGTTTTCTTTCCCATCGGATTTTTGATAATTGCAGAAAATAAGCCCTGTGGCAAACAAACATTTATGATATTACATGTTTTGTTCAGAAAGATCATTTTCTCAAATGAACCCCACTTTTATGATTTTTGAAGCATATATATTCAGATATAAACACTGACTGCCATAAAGTATTGAGCGCTGGAGACCAATTATTGTGTTAAAGGAACGATGCCAGGATTTATATATAGACATTTGCATTGGTCTTTGCTATACAATTAATACCGGATATGATTGATTACAATGAATATATATTGGATAATAGTTTTATTTTATTTGTAGATGATTTTTATAAAGCATTTGACACAATAAGCCAATTTATTTTTAAAGTTAATAAATGCTTTGGATTTGGGAATAGCATCTTAAGTGAGCTAAGTTTCATTAATCAATGCTTTTAATAAGTACGCCCTGATTACCATTTACATAGATGGTGGTTTCCAGTCATGTTAATGAGAGTTTGCAGCAGCGTGTGAAAGGAATGAACAAGAGGCGGGAGGAGGGGGCGGGGCCTCACACCTACCTGCAAACTGTCTCCCGCCACCCCTCAACAGACAGACGACCACGTGCCAAAATCCTTAATGATGCCCAAAGCAGTGTGTGTGTGTGTGTGTGTGTGTGTGTGTGTGTGTGTGTGTGTGTG
>NW_022280094.1:1001268-1005669 GCF_004355925.1 Anarrhichthys ocellatus
GTGTGTGTGTGTGTGTGTGTGTGTGTGTGTGTGTGTGTGTGTGTGTGAGTGTGTCAGAATGGCAGTTTGGGAATTAACATTAACAAACATATAAACAACAGAACTATAAACATTATTATCTTAAATCCCAAACGGTTTATTTAATCTCTGTCGGTGTTAAACTGCACATTCGCGCTTTTCTCCTCAGAGCACGTGCTCCGGTCCAGTGAGGAGGAGGAGACTACATCTGAATATTAACATAGAAGAGACACTCTTCTTTTTCTGCACCATAACAAGGTCAATACTCCAAATTCACATTGAAGACATCATTAGCCAGACCTGCCATTAATCCTATATTACTAAACAATACACTTTTCTGACAAATAAAGAACTTTTTTTCTTTCTAAATCTTTAGGCTTATTATGTAGTCATTATGAAAATGAAGCTGTGACAGAGTGGTTGAAAAGTTTGATTACAGTGACTCTGGGTGAGTGGCTGATATCAGCCTTCTGTCTGCAGTTCACATACTCATGTTGTTGTTTAAGACACGGAGGATTTATTTTCATGGCTGTTCTCAGCTCACAGTTAAATGTCAGTCCCACATCTGAATGCTTCTTCTATTCTGGTCCCACTGAAGGTGTAAATGGGAACAATGAACGTGGAGCTTTAGGAGTCAGACCGTTTGCCCTCAGGCAGCTACGGGCTGTTAGCTGTCGGATGCTAACAGACTGCGGGCTGAGAAGTGGCACCTTCTGGAAGAGTCTGTCCTCAGCAGCAACAACTCAGCAGTGATTATATTCATTTTATTTCAGCCGTTGCACGTGTTTCAATCAGATATCAATACAATAAAGTGTGTTAAGTTGTAGTTTAATACAGTGTTGGCCTGTTTTAATGTATAACGTCTGTTAAATATAAGTTTGTATAAAATCCATGTTTTTAGTTTAAAAATAAACGTTGCTAATATCGAATAAGACCATATTGAAACTTTGTGAAATCAGTATTCATTATTAAAAATGAAGGAAGTTGATTTGTCGTTCTGTGAATGAACGTGCACAGAGAAATCATCGTTCACTCTCCGTCCTCTCCGGTCCGAGGGGCGGGACTGAGACGAGCCATGATTGACAGTTCAAACTGTAGGTTGTTCATATTGTGAGACGTGAATGTTTACGTATTGGTTACAGTCAGTCATCACCACCTCCGGCCCCATGACAACGCCTTTTGTTTCGCCGCGGTCTGCGCATGTCTGTGCAGGTGTCGGGCTTAACACCTCACGCGGAACTCGCTCGCGCGAATGCATTCGCTCCCCTTTGCTCACACCTCCGGAAACTTTCCCACGGGTCCGTCTCTCTCACCTCCTCCCCATGCACGCGCTGCGTGTTCTCTCACCTCAACAAAAGCTCTCGTGCCTCTTTTCGGACCATTTGGACACGTGCGGGAGGACAAAGGGTGTTTAGGGTATAACGATAGAATGATGGAAAGAACAGTAGGCTATTTGTTGTTTTATCTATTTATCTATTTATCTCTTTATTCTGAGATGAGCCATTCTGCATAATGAGTTACACTTAAAGTATAGTTTGTTTAAGATTTTGAATGAGGACTTTTACTTCTAGAGTGGTTCTATGTGGAGTTGTATACTTTTAGAAGATCTGAGTACTTCCTCCACCTCTGCCTACACATAGAGGGAATATATATTATCAGGTATATAATACAAAAACATGTGATTAAAAAAATGAAAAGTGAATAAGCACCCTATGACCTTAAATGAAAAAGACATCTCGGTCGGGTGTATCTCATCATGCACGCGGTGACGGACCAAAGTGACAGTCCTTTGTGTAGCTGATCAAAATCTCGGTATAGGGGCACGCTGAGAGGGGGGGGGGCAGCAGGAGAGCAGATCAATAAGCAGATGGCGCGCGATCGAATATGTGCATGTTGTCGGCTGATGGCGACGATGCTTCCCGGTGTTGTGTGCACGCGTCCCCCTCCATGCTCTCCAGGGAGCGGACGCTGCACGTGCTGAAGAAGATAGTTTCTGTGCGATAGACGGCCGCGTCCCTCACGTTAACGCTCATTATTATACATCAGTGAAAACATGTTGGGGTTTTCTTTAACACCGAGGGGATTGCGACATGAAACTTTCAGAGCGAAGTGAAGGAATCTGAGATCAGCTGATCAGTGAATTAACTGAGCAAATGGTGAAACAGCACACACGTGTTTCCTGATCTCCACCAGCGAGTATAATTGAAACACAATATATAGGTATTGGTTAGAATATTGAGTTATTAGGATAAGATAAGATGCCTCTATTGATCTCCACAGAACTCAACATGACAATCCAAGCAGTAGCTACACACCGTATACCCGCGACCAGAGCTGTAGTGCTAAAAATATATGATAGTAATGACAGGCATACATGTAATATGATAACCATAACAGTGTATATACACCAGAATAGTATAAAGTAAAATTTGAAAGGTGAAATGTATTGATATACACAGTGTGTTATCACGTGTATTCCTGTTCATTAGTTAGTTTCATGTAAAACCACACACATCATATTACAGGTCATGTGACCTGCATCTTTTATTTCATATTGGTGCTGAATCTGGTTTGTTAAATCTGCTGTGTCACATCTTTCCTATCACTGCGGGCTCCTATACGGCGGAGAGACTGATGTTGTTTGGCACGCGGATGGATGGGCGCGTGCATGCAACTTTCAGTGATTGTGTAATTCATTGGTTACAGTCCGCGTGCGGGCTTATATCCTAGAATTCATCAATGTGCTGCTTTTGTTTCAAGCCGCCAGAGACACACACAACACGCGTCTGGATACAAACACGATGACAATAGAAGGCTTGGTGCGTGTGTATGTGTGTGTGTGTGTGTGTGTGTGTGTGTGTGTGAAGCGTGCCGCGTGGGGGGGGGGGGGGGGGGGGGGGGGGGGGGGGGGACAATAGAGGCACGCGCTGCCCTCATTAGAATGACAATAGGGGGCGAGGTGGGTCGCGAGCGCCAAAAAAAAAGCAACAGTTTGTTAGCACACACAAACACACACTCACACACACACACTTTGTGTACCTGTCCCCCTTATCTTGTACAGAGCGCAGGCACACTGCAGGAGGGAAGCAACTGGCTTTATTTAATAAGGCAAACATTATTTATCCATTGTTTTTTTGTTCTTTTACAAGGGAGACCTTTATCTGTCTCAGAACGCAGGTTTACAAAGAGCCTAAACCTGAACTCGGAGAACCCGGAGTTTAGGTTACCTCTCTTTTGTGGAACTGAAAACTCTGAGTTAGTTAACCGATGAGGGGAAACTCGAGTTTTCACTAAACCTGCTTCCTGAATCAGGGATCAGCTTAAGTGTTTTTGTTTGGTTCTCATGCAGTCACAGTGATATCGAGCTGTAGGATGAAGACTCGGTCTACTCGCTGCAGCTATGCCGATAAATCAGCTGATATTGCAGATGTATATGCATCAGTGATGTCAGCTGATAAGTAACAACCATGTGCAGAAACACCAAACTATTTTCCCACCAGAGAGCGCTGACAAGTTGCGCTCCCGTATCTATGAGATCATATCAGGATTGTTTGTTTATGTTTTTAAAAGATGACTATACAATATATGTACTTTTTAAACTCCCAAATACCGATATCTGCATCGGCCTCTAGTATCAGCATCTGATCCAGCCTTGTTTCACAGCCTGGTCTTGTATGAATGCTTTTTAAACTTTTTTGCTTTCCCAGCGTAATTTTCACAGCTTAACATTAGACGCTCAGAACAAGTGCTCCCGAAGTCAGGTGACGTAGTATAGAGAGCGAAGTAGGGAGGAGGTTGTGGTGGATGTACGGGTGAAAGAAATACAGGACTTTCACCCAGACGACCACTCTTAATGTCCCCAGAAGTCCACGTGGACTATTTACTTTGACTGAGCTTACGTGCAAAACCCAATTCACGTATCAAACGTCCTCATTTTTACCCACACCATGATCTTTTCCTCAAACTACTTGCTTTTGTTGAGGAAAAGATCATGGTTTGGGTAAAAATGAGGACGTTTGATACGTGAATTATACTACACGTGAAAAGCTTAAAATGTGCTGACATGACACAAGAAATGTCCTTATTTACACGCCTTCCCATTAGACCACGTTGGTTTTCCAGAAGTGTAATTGTGAGGTTGAGTTGGACACTTTCATCTAATTTATCATATTTCATAAATAGGCTACAGTGTAGTAGCTACTAAGTATAGTTATCAATAGCTTAATATGGAAAGACTCAAGTAAAGTAGAAGTACCTCAAGATTCCCGAAAGATTTATTAACGTGTTCATGCAAAACAGAGAAATTAGCTTTTTGTTAATGACATCAGGGCAGCTAACACACACACACACACACACACACACACACACACACACACACACACA
>NW_022280094.1:1005679-1032784 GCF_004355925.1 Anarrhichthys ocellatus
ACACACACACACACACACACACACACACACACACACACACACACACACAAAAAAAAACACTTAAAAAGGTGGCTGACGTCTCTATGCTCCTATCTGCCTCTCTTTCTTTCAAGCGTGTTAACTGTCCGTCTGTTTAGGCCTTAACAAAGCCTGTGTGTGTGTGTGTGTGTGTGTGTGTGTGTGCGTATAGGCTTTACACTACAACTTTACACCGCTGTTTATAAACAGTGTAGATAAGGTAACATGTTTGCACTGTTATTATTTATTTGTATTTAATTCCTAATAATTTATAGTTAATAGTTAATAATTTTTTGCTGACTTTTCAAATTGTTAATGATTTAATTTTGGCTGTCATTTTTTAGAAATATCACATAGATTTGATAAATGCATGTAGAATACAGTAATCAATATTGTGATCTGCTACAATACGGTGTGTGTGTGTGTGAGAGAGAGAGAGAGAGAGAGAGAGAGAGAGAGAGAGAGAGAGAGAGAGAGAGAGCGCGTGTGAGCGCTCTCCGGTTGACCGGGGGGAGGCAGTAAAAGGAGCGTTTGGCCGCTCAGGCTGCTGCAGCTGCCGCCTGACAGTTTGTTCTATTGCCCCGCTGTAATTGTCTCCTCGGCGGTGACAGCGAATCAAAGCAGGGCCCCTACTGCCCCCCCACCCACCCACCATGCAAGACTCCTTAGCACTCCACACTGAAAGAAACACCACTCACTCCTGACTTTACTTTACGTTACACACAGTCACGGGACGGAAAGCAGCTCACAATCACAGAGACTTCAAACTGGCTGCAGCAAATAAATATCACATATATATGAATTATATATATGTGATTATCTCTCCTGGCTTCGCAGGTCGAAGCCAGGAGAGATAACACACCACTGCTCTCAGCGATGATGGGAATCGGCTCACCTGCTGAGCGGTAAAGTCTCAACGTTAACTCGTGCCCGCAGGCCGCCGTCACTCCGCCCGTCGGACCGGACGCTCCACCCGCTGATTGATTGACGGGGGAGAACAGAGGGAAAGTTTCGCTTTGAATGAACCGAGTTCAGTCACCTCAGCAGCACACGAGGACTTGTTCTTCAGGTGGATATTTTTTGCAGTGCGGCCCCCTCCTCCTCTCACCCCCTCCTCCTCCTCCTCCTCGGTATAAAGCAGGAGGTGCAACCGCAGCTGGCACAGTCCAGAGTTCAGCAGCAAAGCGGATCTCTTCTCCATATCTTTTATTTTTCTCTCTCTCCATCCAGCCCGCCGACACGCACACTTGGCTGCCACTCTCACTTTTAACCCTTATATTTTTTTATTTCTTCCCAGAGCGTCTTGACTTTTTTATTTCTTCCGCTCCGTTTCACGGACCCGTGTGGATTTTACGCTTTTTACTAACCTCCACCTTGGACCTCCGGAGCTTTCTGACCCGGACGCTCCGTGCCTACACGCCATGTCGCGGCCGTTACTGTCGTGTCTCCTGCTGCTTGTATCAGCGCAGACGGTGAGTAGCACTGACAGCACACCCGCTGGAATTCAGCTCGTGTTTTCCAGCTTTTAGGAGCCGCTGTGGGGACGCGGGCAGGTTTGAAGACGTGCGTTATTACGCGCAGCGCGCCGAGTAACTTTTACAGTTTTACTTTATTTGTCCTCGACCTGATTTTACTTCCGTTTTAATATCACATATTCATGGATGTGTAGCTGGTGAATGATGCAGTACAGACAGTCTGAAGTCACAAATATAATAGATATATGCGGGAATAATACCTTTATTGTTGAACGTTTTTCAGCGTTTGCAGCATGTGAACGGACTGTCTGTGCTCACTTGTTTTGTACATTATCTTTAACATGTACCTGTTATTTTCTTTGTATAATGGTGATGATTTATTTTGCTCTCTGTATCCGACCCTTCTCTTCCCCCCTCTGCCCGTCATCAGGCCGTCTCCTCCGGGGTCTTCGAGCTGAAGATCAATTCCTTCACCAGCGCCCGCAGCGTCTGTCGCTTCCAGTCCCGGGACTGCCAGATCTTTTTCCGCGTGTGCCTCAAGCACTCGCAGGACGTTATCAACCCGGAGCCGCCGTGCACGTACGGCACCGCGCTCACGGAGATCTTCGGCGCAGACTCCAAATCCATCTCCGGGAGCGCGCCCATCAGGGTGCCGTTCCACTTCAAGTGGCCGGTAAGTGACAAAAATCCCACGGTTTGTCTTCAAAATTCAGAATCACTTTAACACTTTAAGTCGTCCAGTAGTTCACGTGTTTCACGACATTCCTTCTAAAAACACTTATATATTTAAATATTTAACTCTTTACACTCAGAGCCTTCGGTCGCCTCAATTAGCAACGTTTCCAGCTTCTTGTGTATTTCTTTCACTTTCAAAATGAAACATTTAGAGGAACGACATTAAACCACGAAAGCAACAAGTTGTATGTACTGCGGGATTAAACATTTGCAATCGTCGATTACATGACGGATCTCTCGATTAATCGATCCTCTCCAACTCATTCAGGGGACTTTCTCTCTGATCATCGAAGCGTGGAACGCGGAGTCTTCGGGTCTGGAGTCTACAGGTAACTGCTGCTGCTTCACCACAGGGCGGCGTTGTTTCCCCCTGAAAACACTCACAGAGCAGCCAATAGAGGAGAGTGTTGAGGTTTGATGAATAAACAACAACAACTGTAATGCAGGAGTCCATGTTTGAGGAGTAAATACTCTTATTATATTTGAACTTCTAACACAGTAGATGTTGAACATCTGTAAATATTGTAAACTTGCCATAACAGATTTTTAACACACTGCTGTAAAGTCAATGTAAAACTTACTTAAGATCACCGTTGGAGTAGGCTATTACATGGTAAACTCATTACAGACAAACATTTACTCCCCACAGGAAGATTATAGGATATGAGAGAAATGATGTATTATTTGAGCTGTCTTAACTTATTTTCAGGTTATTATTTATTTTAGAATAAGTCCTCAGTTATCCGACACGCACCATAAAGTTCTCTCCTCTCTTCCCTCGCTCATCCAGAAAACCAGAACAACCTCATCAGCCGGTTGGCGACCCGCCGCAGGCTGACCGTCGATGAGGAGTGGTCACAGGACGTGCACTTTGGCAACCAGAGCGAGCTCCGCTACTCGTACCACGTGGTGTGCAACGAGCACTACCACGGTGAGGCCTGCTCCTCCTACTGCCGGCCCCGCAATGACACCTTCGGCCACTACACCTGCAACGACAACGGGGACCGCCGCTGCTTGGAGGGCTGGAGGAGCGAGTACTGCTCTGACCGTAGGTGTTCATACTGACCTCTCACTGCTCAATGTAACCCAACGACAAGGTCTCAATCACAGCCACGCTAACTTTGACTTGTTTGGGAATTCAGCGTTTTTCAACAGCTCAAACCTCATGCACTTAAAACACATGAGATAAAAGGAATAAACTCCAACTAAATGGGATAAAACCTGCCTCAGAAACACCCGAATGGTCCTTAAAGGCATCACCCTGTTGTTGTAAAATTACATTATGGGTTAAATGTGTGTCTTCATCGCCTAATAGTGAACTCAAAGTGACTGTATGATACTGAAACGTTTTTTATGTGCTATAATATCTCTTGGATATTTGTAAACAGTCCTATAATATTCCTGTAGGGACGTATTGTCTGTGGAGCTCAGCAATGAGTTTAAGACTTTTATTTCTAATTGCAATGTTACTAAGTAGGAAGTTGTGAAGTTTGTACAGAAAGTTTTGAGAAGGGTTTCAGCAACCACATGAGTTCAGCGTTGCTTCAATAGAGCCAAAAGTGTCTGTAAAGTGTTTCTTTCTTTAACAGCATTGTGACCCCTCTTACTCTCCTCCCCCTCCTTTTTTTATCCTAACGTTTCCTCAGATCGGGAGGGAGGGTGGTGGTGGTGTGTGTGTGCGTGTGTGTGGGGGGGGGGACCCTTGGCGCTTAATTTTTTTTGTCCAATGGCCTTGAAATTGTTAAGTCAAGCAGTTGTCAACGCCATTGCTTCTCTTGGTGGCTGTGGACGAGAAAAAAAGATCTTAGAGATTCAGTTTTTTCCCTGTGTGTGTGTGTGTGTGTGTGTGTGTCTGTGTGTTGGCTCTGGGGTCTGCTCCTTTTGTTTGTAGCTCAACAGTCGGGCCCCGTTCGGCCCCCGGTCTGCACGTTTTAACAGGGACACGCGCTGGAGCTTAATGTGCGCTGCCGTGCGTGAAAAGAGACGGCATGTGTTGCTTTTGTTGTGTGGGCCAGCTGCTTCGTTCAGTACTTAACAAGCACTTGAAGGGGTGTGTGTGTGTGTGTGTGTGAGGCCCTGAGAGGGGAGGGGGGTTGTTTTGTGATTGGAACGAAGAACATGAGACACACATGCACTCATAGTAATATTCTCTCTTGTTTCCTCCCCCTTTCTCCCTTTCCCTCTCTTCCTGTGACTTCCCTCCCTGCGTTCCCTCTCCTCCTCCCATCAGCCATCTGTGCAGCGGGGTGCAGCGTCGAGCACGGCTTCTGCGAGTCTCCTGGGGAGTGTGTGTGCCGGCAGGGCTGGCAGGGCGAGCGCTGCGACGAGTGCGCCCGACACCCCGGCTGCCTCCACGGGACCTGCCAGCAGCCATGGCAGTGCAACTGCCAGGAGGGATGGGGAGGCCTGTACTGTGACCAAGGTGGGTTGCTGGTTCATCCACCGGCTCACCCCTAAAAACACACGCATGTCAGTTTTAGGACACAAAAGAAGCATTTTAGCATTCAAGTTACGCTGCTAAATCACACATGTAACCACTGACCTACAAATCAGTCAGTTCACCTCGTAACTAGCCAGCCTTCAAACTATCAATATGCATTAGACTCCAGATGTTCTCTGGTCTTTTGTCATAATTGGGCTTTGAGTTCCAGATAACATTAATTAATTAATATTCATTCAAATGTTAATGACTAAAAGGGCTTGTAAGACAAAAATAAAGGATCCTATTGTTTTCTTTGCATGTTTTTAACTCATATGTTTTACATCCTCTCCTTGGTCCATTTTCTGTTTATTTCTGGGAAATTATTTCTCATCATGTTTTTACAGATATTTGTTGTTGGTTATGTAATTGTTGCCTGCTAATGTTGATGAACTTGTGGTCTGAGAAGTAAAGGCTGTGTGTGGGAAAGCTTTGTTAGACATTCTTATAAAAAAAAGAACTCCAAAGTCACATTTTCACACAATCGTTTTTCTTCCCTTCGGTTTAATCTGTGAACTATCGCATTACTTGGTTTTATTCCCACATTGCAATTGTGTTGTTTTACTCATCTGTAGCAGTGCCCTGCAGCTTTATTATGATATTAGTTCATAAATGATTAAGTAACTGAAAGATAAACAGGGTAAAAGTAAGCCGTAGCAGTGTGTGCAGATGGAAAACACTGTGCAGTTTAAGATAGTTGACAGAATAAAAAAGTTGTTTTGTTAGTTTTAAACATAAAATACATCACACATTTATAGATTCTATAACCATATTGTGTCTGCAGGTTTTACTTTAATATAAAGCTGTTTATCGTTCGCATATGAGCAAAAAAGAAAAAGAAGCTTCTCAAAGCCAACCGATCTGATCTGTTTCACTTCATTTGATCATCACGCAAAAAAAACACCAGCACTGGTGTAATGGTGTAAAGCTAGAATCTTTTTAACCTCAACCGTTAAATTAAAATGCCAACAAATCTCTAGCCATACCCATATTGTAATTCTTAATAGATATGTCTTGATTGGCATCAGTTATGTTCTGCAGCATATGCCTCCTAAAAATAGCCAAGAGCCACCACAGATTCAAGTATTCTTTAAAATACAAATAAACTAAATGGAGATGGACCAGAAGACACAAAAAACTGCTAATTGTTTTAAAAGTTTATGTTCACGTCTTAGTTTGAGTCTGTGTGATAGAAGGTTACAAGGTTCATTTTTACATTCTGTCAAGAGTTCAGATGTTCTGATGATGTTTAAGGCAGTCGGGATATCCGACGCTGCACATCTGGGAACCTGGACCAGCAAACTGATCCTTTTTCAAATCTTGAAAAACCATCATGATATGTCCATGTAAGCTGGCCAAGAAGAACTTTAGATATTCAGATGTTTTTTTTCCCTGAGGTTTGGGACCACCTTGCAGAATGTGGTTGCAAAGTATAGCGGTGAAAAGCTTCAGTAGTGGTCACCTTGCTGCTACAAAGCAGCATGTATTTGGCAGTTCCACCCAAAAGAATCTTCTTATTTGGCTCTCTAACAGGCAAAGTCAAGTTTTGACATTTAGAATCCTCAAAACCAAATCAGAGATTTATGTTTTACACAACCTGCACCAAACTCCCTCTTTTCCCTGCAAATATCTCATCTTCATTTCTTGAGACAAAATACCGTCGACAGTATTGTATTGTAGTTTTCTCATCCCTTAGTAAACTATTGCGACAGAATGTTTGCCCTACTTACCAAACAAACTTTTTGCTAGAAGGTTTTTGCAAAGAATTGTATGTACCACCATTCAATGACATTAACATGATCTACTGTTTGACCACCTGCTTCTTTTCCTTTATTCTGAAATAATTTAAAAGGGGAGTGAAGTCTCCCTAAAGTATTTAGACTACATAGTAAGCCTTTATCTTCATACATGTCTTGATCACTTTCAAGAAAAGGAATTTAAATCTTAATTAATACCATGTAAAGACATTTGTGGCTCATGTTTACAGAAAAAGGTGTTTTTTTCCTCTTGTAGTTGACTCTGCTTCAGTTGGTTCTTTAACCAAAGCTTTCTGTTACTCTCATCCTGTGTCTAAACCCCAGACCTGAACTACTGCACCAACCACAAGCCGTGCCAGAACGATGCTTCGTGCACCAACACTGGCCAGGGCAGCTACACGTGCACCTGCAGGCCCGGGTTCACTGGCAAGAACTGCGAGATCGAGACCAACGAGTGCGACAGCAACCCCTGCAAGAACGGTGGCAGCTGCAAAGTAAGTCAACTCACCGGATCTGATGACGCGGTAGTTTTACACTCAACTTCACTGAACTCAACAAGGTTTTGTTCAATCAGCCTACAGAACTCCTAGATTATCTTCCTTCATGTTTTAATCATTTAGCGTTTAACAACTACAGAAACATTAGGAAACTAAATAAAAGCACGATACAAGAGAGCGGAGAAATTTTCACCTCCTCACACTGTTTTCTCCTCCCGTCTTTCCACCAGGATTTGGAGAACGATTATTCGTGCGAGTGCCCTCAGGGCTTCTATGGGAAGAACTGCGAGATCAGCGCCATGACATGCGCAGATGGGCCGTGTTTTAACGGAGGAACCTGCTACGAAAACGTTGCTGGCGGGTACAGCTGCCGCTGCCCGCCTGGGTATACGGGCTCCAACTGCGAGAAGAGGATCGATAGATGCAGCAGCAACCCCTGCGCTAACGGTATGAACCTTTCCTGCAGAGTTTATGAAAGTGAAAAGAAACAAACATGCACAACTGTTATGCAAAATACTAAATTCATAAACTCAGGCGTGCTCATGCTGGTTGCGATGACAACAAACACTGCAAAGTTAGCAGAGCCGCAGATTTTACAAGAACATAATACAAAAGTGGCATCATGAACCAGCTGCACCAAAACCCCAAATCCAGTCTGTCTTCCTTTAGTCTGGGAGGAAATCTGTGACATCATTTCCTGCATTTCATTTGTTTGTCAATGAGGCCAAAATTATTTGTGGGACTGATCCTGTGCTAACTCAACTAAGCTGATGCTGCACCTGGTTAAGAACATGGGGCACATATTGTATATGATTTCAAAAACATTTTTTTGGAACAGCCTTTTCAGTATTTGCCAGAACCTCTTGTACCCTCTAGCCCCCTTTAAAGGGGGCTAGAGGGGGGTGACAGAGTACACACATGTGTACAATTCACTTTTGCAAAATTAATAAAATGATATTTTATGACATATCATATACCAATGTAACAAAGAGATTCTGGGTGAAACAACCATGGGAGCCATTTTACACACTGCAAAACACAATTATACACAAACTAAGATCATATCTAGAAGATTTACCACAATATCACGTATTTTTCGCCAAAAATCTGCATAGTATGCTCTCCGTTTGCATCTCCCATCACAAAGCCGGCAGCGATCATGGGGTCGTGATTCGACCCCGTGTCGATTGGCGCTCTTCAAATTCCTCTGCTTCAAACCGTTCAAAAGTTACATAAACAACGCCAACCAACAACCCACCGCTCCCCAGAAAAAAATTGAACCACCACGTACCTTTTGCTGATTTTCGTGACGAAAAACACAGCTAATCCATTGAAATATGCGCCAGCTCTATAGTCCGTTTCCTGCACTGTCTCTGTGAAGTGAAATGACGGCCCTAGGAGCTTGTATGAGGGAATGGCCAGCATTCAGTCAGCTGGACCAATGAATTTAGACATGGGGGCTGTGCCAAGCATATCGAGATTTTTAGTGGCTAAAAGGCTGTCAATCTTCTAAATAACACACCTACTGCTTTCGTTAGGCTCTTCCACATTCAACAAGGTGTCACATGATGAAATCCGCCAATCACAGGCCTTACAAAGGCTTAAAGAGACACGGACTGAGAGGAGAATATTTTATGGATGAGAGCTGAAAATGGCTCAAAATGACTCAAAATGATGCCAAACTGCTTTATTACGATGTATTGAACACTCTTAGTGATAAAGCAAGTGAATATATAGTTAATATATAGTTATATAGTATATAAAATTAAATTAGAAAAGAGCAGCGCAACAGCTGGTTCCAAAAATGAAAATTTGTCTTGACTGTCCGTACTCCGACCTCATTTATGCTGGCCTGCTTCACTCAATCGAAGTAAAATTTGTTTGTGGAGACTGTAAACATGTTGTGCTATGACTGTGGCGTATTCTTAGGCATTTTTAGGCATTATTTCAAATAAATATTTTCAATACAAGTGCTTTTTTTTCAGGTGAACCTGAAACTTTTTCAATTTGAGCTGTGTGCCATCTTCATTCACTATTAACCAATAACATATACACAACATTTTCACATCTCAACACATCTCACAAGTGTTACCTGTATTCTAGCATCAAAAGTATTAACATAGACCTTGTAGTTAGAGCTGTGGACTCTCTTGAGTATGGGTATGCAATTTTCGAGCAGAGGCCTAAAAATAGGGCTAGGGTTTAAGAGGTTGCATTTTTACAGAAGCCACAAAGCAACAGCAAAACCTTTGATTTGTGAGTAAAAAGAAAAAAACTACCAAACAAGTTCTGGAGCTCAATGGAGACGGCTGGTACGACTCTGATAGTTGGGGACTTTCTAGAAGTTCAGCGTTCAACCACTTCCTGTAATCAGTCCCAGTGAAGCGGCTCCGGATTTTGATCTAAAGATTTGGGCTGTTTTGCCTTGTAGCTTGTAGTGGATGGTTGTTTACAAGATCATTTTTGTCCTGTTTTTACTTATATATTTGAATTGTCACAGGGTACACCATCAGGGAACAACAGTAAGAGACGGTGGATTATTGTGTAGTCTGACATGTTGGACTTTTTTTCGTTTTTTTACAGTTGGTCAAGCATACGTGTGTATGAGTGTACATACTTGGATTTCCTTGCACCATCCTGTTTTTTTAAACCACCTGATGCTTCAACAATCCTTCAGTGTGTTGCCTTTATTGCGTTTTTTTTGTTGCATCTGTGTGCTGATCTTAGTTGAACGCCTTTATATCATAAAGGTTGGATCACTCATTTATATACCGATGTCAAACTATATAAGAACAAGCTGGTATAATGATTAAATGATGCCACCACAAAGGGGTTTATTCAAAGGGAACAACCACAGAATTTGTGTTTTAGGATCTTAATCTTCACAAACTACTTGACATGACAGTAAAACTTGAATTACTCGTTGGACTAAAACAGGCATTTGTGGTCTTTTGTTATTATTTCTAAAATAGATAGAGGGTGCAGTTTTCTTTCTTACGAATTACAACCGCGTGAACTGAACCGGAACACGGGGGGCTTCATGTTTCATCACGTTACGTTTTTTCCTCCTAAATCGCGATAATGACGAACGTTAACAGACGACAAAGTTCCACATGCAGTGGACGTTAACTTAACCCAGCAAGTCTGAACGGTAACGGAACATAACGTAACTTAAACTTTAACGGAGGGAAAGACGCTGTACACATCTTAACGCTGATTGGCCAAGACTCGACACGTCAAAGATGTTTTATTGCGAAGATCACCACATCACCTTTTCTCCTCGTCTGACGCCAATCTGAGAATGTTTTTGACAAGTTCATTCAATTATCATTATTATTAGAGGAAATTATGGGGGCATTTTTTGCCCCTCTCCTAGTGATATCAGGGGCAAAATTATATTTCTTAGGGGCAGTTTTGCCCTTTGCCCTCGTGTATTTCCGACGCTGGATACAAGCAACTGAACTGAGTTTATGTTCAGGCTGACGAAGAACGATGGACATTTATTAAAGGGACATGACCCAAATTATTAGCCTGTGAGCATAGATTTTTATATTTCTTGCTTAAAGTTGGAACTCAAATGGTCGGCTCTAATTCCGTCCTGATTCACTTGCATTGATATTTGTTTCCAATTGACATAAGTGATTATATGCAGAGATGGACTCGTGATGTTTTGGTTTAAAGCCTCACATCAGATATTTCTGTGTGTGTCAGAGGGCAGATAAACTCCTCGATTGTCATGTAGGAGCCTCTTGTCTCTGTCTTATCTTCTTCTGTCTGACTACCCGAACATGTTCGTCCTCATTGTTGCCGTCGTAAACAAGCTTGTTTTCAGCAGTAGCTCTGGAGACTCTCAGACCTCTTGAGTCTGTCTCTCTCTACCTGGTTGCACTCGTCTCTGGCAGGAATCCAGCGCTGGCAGCGTTTTTCAGCCTGATACAGCAGTCAGCGCCGGGCTGACTTGAAATCTTGAAATGCCTGCTCCTCTTGTGTGCCAAAACAGTTTTACAAGATCACGTAGCCCGTTGCACCTCACTGTGGCATGCCAACTGTATGTGTACCCTGTGTATGCATGTTTACCTCATTAACTACAATTACCTTCTCTTTACGTCGCCCCTGAACATTTTCCAAAACACACATTTCTCCTTAAGATTGATTCCTTTCTTCCAGGCAACCATTACTTTCACTTTGTTTGTTTCAACACCTTCCAGAGGCTTGAAACTTGCTGCAGAGTGATGATCCATCATAGTCAACACTGTGCCGATTTTATCGGTTTAAAATATGCAAACTCTCAGTCCGGTGTTATCCTTCTCAAATCATCCGTGCTGCATTGTTGTAGTGGCTTTAGTTTTCTAACCTGAAGAATGCTCCTAGTCGTCTAGGACGTCGGATTTTCTCACCAGCTCATGAAAAGCACCGTGCAGATCGACATTCAGATAAATCGAAAGGATTTTGTTGTTTTGGCAACAACAACAAAAATCCAGCATAACATTTATTGTGATGGATCAGCTATCAGCAACAAGCTGCGAGTCTCTGCAGGTTGATTTTCACAGCATTGTGAAAGAGAATATGGTTTGGAAAATGTCCAACAGTTAACTGTGAAGGAGTTGTAGTAAACAGGATTTTAAAAAGAGCTGAAATGCTGATGTTACAACTTAAAGAATTGGGATGTTTTTACAACTTTGTGCTGTGTCTTCATTGGGAAGGACAGATATTATTAGTAGATTTTTATTTTATATTAGTTACTCACAGGATTTCAAAAAAACAAAACACTTATGTGGAGTTTTAGTAAAGTAAAAGGATGCAGACTTTGTTCAGCCACCTGTTCTCATCATCCAGTTGGGTCAAACAGATAATCAGGATCAGACGGCTCCACGGACAGAACTGGCATCACAAAAAAAAATGTTATCACTGAATGTTACAATTAACATAGAGTTGTAATCTCTGAAGGTCCCAGTTCAGCATTCAGTTGTCCCTCAGGTCCTCATTAGCGTGTAGAAACTGCTGCCTGCTTATCTGTGATCTGCAATCATTCCTGGCTCTCAGTGAAGCCCGACAGCGAGAGAAAAAAGACCCTCATAACTGCTGAGTGGTTGGTGTTTTTTTGCAGTGTTGCAACACATCGACCGCCCAGAGCAACCAAATGTGGAGCTGAGTCTGTCTAACAGTGTTTAGCCTGTAGTTTGAGCTTCAGTGTTTGGCCCTAAATCGACCCTACAGGTCCCATTTAAACTTCTCCAGAAGTCCAGTCGTGTTCAGTGTCCTCGGGTCCTTTCCTTTCGTTTCCTCCTTCAGTACATGCTAAACAGATGGTGTTGGTTTGCAAGATTTAAAAAGATAATCGCAACAATGAAGAAAGAGTCAGTAAATCCTAGTCCTAATTGACAAATATTTTACAGTAAACCCTACATACGGTGGAAAACATCTCCTCAGGATGTTTCTAATCACTCACACATTTCTGTCCTGATGAGCTGGGAGGAAATGTTGTAATACGCGTGGTTTCTTCCCGCTCTCCTGTCTTGGCTCTGTCCAGATGGAGTCCTTTGTTATGAACTCCTCTTCTTCTTGACTTTGTAATGCGTAGAGGATTAAAATGTGTTGAAGATTGTGAATTATTCAATGTGTTTGCAATCAACAACCTCTTGTAAAACCCAAAGAAAAATAACTTTTTGTTTAATCCAACATTACTTATCTTAACTCTTACCTCTGTTGGGCATTACAAATGTAATCGGCACGTGACTTTGGCATTTTTCAAACAGAAACACAGTTTTTGATGCACTTGATTCCACTATAAATGAAGTCTGTAATGAGTCTGTTCAGGCTGGCAGAGACACTCTGGTATCCCCCAAGTAAACATCAGATTTAATTTAGCAGATATGCACATGATTCACCCTTTAACATCTTTGTGTCACTGAGTAATGTTGTCCACATTGATGAGCACTGAAATCATATTTATTTAAAAATAAATATTCCACATTCCTGCATTTCAGCACAAGCTAACAATCACTTTTTTAATATGGAGTATGCTTTACTCCCTAGCTTGTCAGCAGCATCTTTCTTCCAGCTACTTTGTTTCTTCCTTGGAATTCGTGTGAGATACTTGCTGGTCTAGATACTTAACAGGGAAAACAAAACATGTATTTTTTTTTATCTACCCCTTTCTCAGATCACATTTCTTTTCTTTTACTTGTTACTGATACATTTTAATACAGTTTATCATTTTATTAGGTAGATATTGTCTCGTTTCCATTATTGTGTTTTAGTGATTTATTGTGGAGCTCTATCTTGCACAAAAAATGCACGTAACAAATAATTTGTCTTGATTTGATTCTCCTGAACCAGACCTATAATAGGGTAAAAGAAACTGTACATCTTTGTATAATGTGATGTCCCTTTCCATCACTTTGCTCCGACAGTTAGTCTGTCTTCCAGGTGTGTTTTCACTAAAAACCTTCCTGTGTCTTTCTCTCCGCAGGCGCTCAGTGTTTGGACCTCGGTAAGCGCATCATGTGTCGCTGTCGCGCTGGCTTCACCGGCTCTCGCTGCGAGACCAACATCGACGACTGCGCCGGCAACCCCTGCCGCAACGCGGGCACTTGCGTTGACGGCGTCAACGACTTCACCTGCACGTGCACACTCGGCTTCACCAGCAAGGACTGCTCCATGCGCACCAGCCCCTGCGACCAGTTCCCCTGCGACAACGGCGGCGCGTGTTACACCCACTTTACCGGCCCCGTGTGCCAGTGTCCACCGGGCTTCATGGGCGCACGCTGTGAGTACTCCGTCGGCAGGCCGACCACAAGACCGCCGTGGAACGGTGACACCCCTTCTGCTCTGATTGCCGCCATTGCCCTCGGCCTGGTGACGCTGACCCTGCTGGTTTTGGCCGCCATCCACATTCTGCGTCAGCTCCGCTGGGGCAGGGAGCTAACGGGCATTACCACGTCGGTGAAGAACGACCTGGAGACGGTGAACAACCGCAACGCGGTGATCGGTGGGGGGGGGCCCTACAACGGGAGCTTGCCAGGAGCGCCACTGTGTAGCCTGAGAGAGAAGGAGGCCTTCCTCATCCCGGGGGGGCAACTTAAAGTGTCCAATAAGGATGCAGCACTGGTGGAGAACGGTGGCGACAACATGACCATCTTTAAAAACAAAATGGCCGACTGTAACCTGGCGAATGACGAGCAGCGCCTGGCCAGGAACAAGTTTGACCTGTAAGAACCTGATGATAGTTTTAATGGCTCTCATTGTGTCTGTTCATGTTGTCGTCCTTTTTAATATTTCCTTCTCTGAAATCTCGTCTGTTCTGTGAAGTCAAGTCGCAGCATGTTTGCCTGTCATCTGATGACTCCAGTATTCGTACTCCACAAAGTATTTCTGTTTACATCTTTGGTTGTTGCCGCTGTACCAACCCGCTCTCTCTCTCTTACTCTCTAACAGTAAGAAGTGTGACTCGTCCATGAAGGACAGCCTGTATCAGCCAGTGTTCATCATCCCGGAGCAGATGGAGCAGTGTGTGTTTGCCACTGAGGTGAGGACACATTTACCAACACAAATATGCAGAGTGCATGTTTGTGTTTCATATTTGGTCCTTAAGAGGCTCATCACACCTCTGGTTTGGCACACTTCGAATGTTTGTTAGAAAGTATGACACTAATGCTGCGTTGACGCCAAACGCGTTGCGAATTATTCACGCGAGTAGATTACATACAAAGTCTATGCACAGACGCAATGAGACTGGGGCGGCGCGAATTTGCGATTGACGCGAATTTGCGGCGCGATTGATTCGCGTCAATCGCCAAATCGCTCCAAACGTGCGAGTTGAAATTTTTCAACTTCTGCGAAATATTCGCGTGACGCTGTGGCGCGATAGCCTATCAGCGTTGAGTTGCTCCCCCTGTTATCAGTGACGTCCTGCCGTTGTTGAATCAGGAAATAAATACTGTAGCCCTCTGTGTTCACCCAGAGCTCTACGATCAAATCGGCATCATTACGTAGTTGTTTTGGAGTCCCTTTCTGTCGGTTTATTGCCATTAAATCACAGCCAAATCAGTTTATTTTGTGTTCATACAGCTGTAGTAAACAGCGACGTGTGGCTTGCTAGACACAGTGAATGCAGCTCGATAAAATCCACAGAGCTCCTCTGGACAATATTATGAACCCAGACATGACGGCGTTTAGTTTCCCGGGATATCTGTGACTTCCACAACACGTACTAAGCAGAAATATAGGTTATTTTTTTCATGGTTAATGGCGGACAGTTGAACGGCTTTCAGGGCGATAAGCCGCACCGCCTCTCCGGCGCGTCCAGTGCGATTCGCGCGATTCACATATGAACACAAATGGTCCCCACCGTTTTGACCGGCGGCGCGAATGGCACGAAGAGCACACTAGGTCTCTTATCAAAAGTTTGATTTTAAATTGAATATTTAAATCTATACAAATGTAGACGATGGTTAAATCAGACAATACCAGAAATAGTTGTTATTGTGCACTGCATACAGCCGTACTGTAATAAATCAGTATGGTGTTTGTTGCGTAGCTGACACTGTTAGCCAAGTTTACAGTGGTCTGATAATATTGCTAATATTGTCAGACTGAGAGTTTTATGACTTTAGATACTGAAACATGTTGCTGACTTAACCTCTAGATATTTACACATCTAGTTGGAATAACACGTCAGACTTCATTTCAAGTAATTGATGCAAATAAAAAACAATAATGCAAATCAAAAATAATCAGTATTTAAGATGAAATAAACAATATTGTTTAAAAAGGGATCTGTTTGTTAAAAAAGGCTACAAAACAACATGACATGACTTGTAGAAAATAAGTAAGAATGTTGTGATAAACTTTCAAAATCGCTTCATTTGTTTCTGTGATCAAGTGTGGCGAGGAGTGACAGTTTATCTGCTCCATATTGGGGAAAAGCTCATATTTAAAGCTCATATTTTCAACAGTTTGTCAGAAGTCCGTCTTATTCCAGATGCATCATCCTGTTTTATAAATGGTTTGTTTTGTGCCATCGATGCTGACTAACTGTTGTAAATCTGTCTCATCCTCAGGTATAACCTCCAGTTTTCAGACTGCCGGGGGACTTTTACGCTGAAGGCTTGAAAGGTTTTCACCGAGAGGATCTATTCGACACACTTTATTTTATTTAATATTTATTTCTGCTGCTCAACAGAAAGAAACTAAAAGAAAGGATTTATTTTTTTCATTATTTTCTGCTTAAATATTGACAATGTACGGATGACAATTAATCTGTTAAGAAAGAAAGAACAACAAAGGAGAGAAAAGAGGAAGAGCGAATATCTGGCATCATTTGCACTATTTATCTTTTTTTATACTTTAAATCTTAATATAATATTTCAATATTTCTGTCCGTATATCTGACTCTTCTTTAGATCAAATGTGGTTGAGAGGACTAAAAGAATTGGAAGTGTCAGTGCCTTAGCTCTGCGTTTCCCGTATAACCTCACAGTATGATGTGTCAATCAAAAGTACCTGCTGACGGCAACGGGAGACGGATTGTTTATTTTGCGTCAAACAACCTGAACATTTTCCTTTTGAAAGCTGAACTGGACAATTTTTCGCTCCGTCCTTTATATTAAATTTTTTGTTGAAGAATCACATGGTGGCCTGTAAAAAAGAAACAAACTCTGAAGTGCCTCTTCTTTATGGGAAACTGCAACAGGACCCAGGATGCAGTGGGGTTTTTATTTGTATCTTTTGTTCAAACTGTGTCTTTATGAGCCCAGAAAACCTCATTCAAATCCACTGGAGTCCTTTCAACTGGTGATGTATTTCTGAACCCATCATATGTACTATTCATATCCATGATTCTAATCCCAGTCTAAATTATGTTTCGGCTCAATCAAGGAGACTTTGTACCTTTATCAACAACCAGATGTTTCCTGCATGTTTCATGATAATCATGAAAGTGATAATCTACCTTTAAGATGAGATAGAAAGGAAAAGTTGAACACGTCTCAGGCTGGATGAAGGTCCAGCCAAGCTGGATTCGTCTTACAAATCAAAACAATTTTGCCGTTGTCTTCCTGTGATAAGACATTTTCAAAGTTTATTTTTCTATGAATCAAAAAGAAAAAGAAAATTGCTGCCTTTTCTCCCTCATGCTGCCTTCATTAACCACTGCTGTCACTACAAGTAAACAGGAAGACAGTAAAGACACCAGCTGTTGTTCTGCAACATTCCAACGGCTCAACCTGTCAGTCACAGATCAGGGTTTTTATATTTATAGTTGCAAAAAAAGAGGTAAACAGTAAAGGGCTCCAAAGAGAGTTGTTTTTTAATTTGCTGTTTTTTTACTTCTTATGATACCAAAAATATGTGTAGTCGTGTCTTTGTACTATCTTCGTTAATTTAAGAAAACAATGCAATGTGTACATATCCTCCAGAAGATAGTTTTTCTATTTAATTTTGCCTTTTGTAAATAATTTTGTATTTATGAAAGAGAATTGTATATATATGTCTATGTTAATGTGCCTGTTGTCTCAGTCAGAATGAAGAAATATATTTTTTCATAAATAAATTTGAAAAATAACATTGTGTTCACATTATTTCTTGTGTTTAGTGTCTTTCAGCTCTCATAGCACCAATGATCTTTTAACACCACATATGTGGTATAATAAGGTAATGAATGGGAGGATGAGCACCACAAGGCTTTCATTTGTATATCGGGGCACAACATTACTTCATTTTACCTGGAAAGAAATGTGGGAACTGCTCAGTAAATACAATACAAGATGTGCTATCACAAGAACTGCTGCATGTCTTTGGACTGTGGGAGGAAGCAGGAGAAACCGTACAGAACCCACGCTGATTATGAGGCGACAGCGCTAGCCACTACACCACCATGCAAACCTTTCTAATAATCTCTGTAAATTACTCAATCACATGCATGTTAAACCAGTGTTTTATACCTGGGCCTTCAGTGCTGTCCTACTACAGTTGAACCACCTCCTAATAACCTCATTATGACGCCACAGCTACGGTTATTTGTTTTGTGTAAAAAACGCATATTCGCATAACACTGCAACATTTTACATGAAGCTCAACACCTACAAATACACTAACTGTGGATTTCAGATACATGAATACGCGCAAAACTATGAAAGATGCAGGTCTATCACTATTACGCAGCATAACGGGATGCTTCGTCAATAACGGGATAGCGTATAGTCAAAATCAATGTAATTAACACAATGACAAGAACAAATTCACAAGAACCCGTCACATATATTTATATGACCACAAAGCAGGTAGAATAACATAGAACCCAAATAACACGATTCAACAGGCCTCTGCACAATCCAGCAACACTGCGGCGCTAAAACACGCATTCCACCCACTTCCACTCAAGGGCACCATTCAAATATTCTTCACATCAGAGGGAACAATATTAATCATATCAAAAAAACGACACCATGGAAAAATGAACACAGTAGTAACGCTACTGCAGATGTAAAAACACAAAAGCACTTTACTTACCAAAGCTGCTGTTCACTTAAAGACAAAGTGCATCCTCCTTTCTTTGTTAATAAAGAGTTTAATGACACGGTTGTACAGAACATCGGTGCGGTTCAGTTCCAGTAAGAAGTCCTTCTCGATTCATGGATGCCAGTGAAGACAGTCGAGCCTCCTCAGTTGTATTTCTTGAATATATTTTAATTCGCTTGAGGGCTGAAAATGTCCGCTCCATAGAGGCAGCAGATATTGGGATTGTCACCGCCCAACATGGCAAAACACAAAAAATGTAATGCCACGTGTTACATACCTTTAAACTTGAACTCTTACCACTACAAAGTTCTGCTAGCTAACTTCACAACAGTCACGCTAGCCCACTGACCAAACAAGCCACACGTTAATGATGTCATACTTGTAGGCCAGCTAGAAGGGTCTGGCACGTCAAAGAATACGCCCAACATGTCAAACTAAAGATCTGATTGGTTGAACACTATGACAATCAACAATATCGTCATTCACTTAAACTGCAAAGGGATTCACTTGTAAATCTGATTGGATAAAAGCTCTACTTAAAACAAGCTGTGCTGGAAGCAGAGCAACTGAGGAAGACAGTAGCTGTGCAATGAGAAAATAAGCTAATGGAAAAATATTTAGAATACATGTAGTGTATTTATGAAAAATTATTAAATTATAAAATAGCTCTAACTTTGGGATTCTGTCAGTGTCTAGGCCAGCAGAGAAGGCTTTGCTGGCCCTGACGCCCCACCACTGGTTAAAACACAGTACAGGTTGTATTGGTAAGAAGAAAAGGTGGATTCTACTAGCAACGTGATTGATGAGTGCATGTGTCAAAAGAATAGCGTTGGATTTGATTAGTGAAATGTGTCTAAATGAGCTAGAGGAAATGATCTCCGGTAGAAGGAGCCCCAAATCCTAAAAGAGTATTGGAGTAGGGATGACTTGAATAAAATTCTAAAATGTGTATCTGTGATAAATATTCCAAACTGAGGGTCCAGTTACTCTCTACTCCCTGAGCTCTGAGACAGCATCCCACAGTCTACTTTAGTCTTAGAATGTGTCAAGTCAGGAGTGAATCTCCCTGCTTAAGAACTATTTACCAGGCTTTTGGGTTTCTAGACTAAATACTTTGGATGTGACTTCTGTGTTGTTACGGTCTGGAATAAGAACTTTGTTTGTGTTTCTGTAAAACTGCACTGACATTTTGATATTACAATATTTGGTTTGCATTGTTCTATATTTTTCTTGTCAAATCTCATGTACAGATCCAAACCATGGATGTAAAACGAGAACTGGATATTGGACCTTAAGATGGCACCTTCAGTCCAATGAGAATTTCTAACCTGGAACGTATGCCAAAAAAGGTTTTCTATCTTCCGGGTTTACTTCCAGGATTTGCAGTCCACTGAATATCCGTATAAGTATATGAGTTCCTGCTCTGCCCACAAACTTAAACTTGTGATGATGTCATAGTTGGAGGTGCCTTTTCAACAGTTTTACTGAAGTCTCTTTTACAGTAGTGGCCTATGGGCTGCCGGCAGATTTTTGGTTGCAATACCGCCACTGGCCACTGGACAAATTTGGGAGGACGGCTGAGCGGTGGCGCAGTATCTAGGTCTTATCCAGGTGCTGATGGTAATAAAGGACCATGTCACCAACTGCAGCTCATTGATGTGAATGTAATGGAGCTCTATGGCACAGAGGAGGAAGATATATCAGGCTTCTTTATCTTTACTCCTCTGTTGTTGGCTCAGATCTTATGGGTGTTCAGGTCAAATGAAATGCTTTCTCCCTCTGTTCCACAGACTGTATACTGTATAAGAAGCGGATGAAGTCACCGTGAGGTCACCCATTGGTTTGTGGACTGCGATTTTGAAGTCTCAAGTTCAGCAATCGCCATTTTTGGCCGTCGACATCCTGTTTTGTTTTTTGCAATTAGAATTAAAACAAGAGGGTGGAGCTAAGTACAACCAAACACTCAACAAATCATTTTTAGGCAACCAAAATGTTACAATAACTTTAATGAATTGTAAACACATTGCAAAAGGGTTAAAGCTGTAAGACAAAAACACGGACAACTCCCAATACCGTGGCTCTGCTAGTCCATATCGATGTGTCCTTGGGCAAGACACTTAATCCCAAATTTCTCCCGTAGACTGTGCCTGCAGTGTATGAATAGGTATGAATCATTAGTTATAGTTCTGATGGACAGGTGGCACCTTGCATGATAGCCCTGTCATCAGTGTATGAATGGGTGTGAATGGGAGAATAATGACATGTAGTGTTAAAGCGCTTTGAGTGGTTGGAAGACTAGACCCTGTACTCTCTACACTGGCTCACTGTAAGAGCTCGCATCCAGTTTAAGACTCTGGTGCTAGCCTACAGGGCAGTGAAAGGAACAGCTCCTTCCTATCTCCAGGCCATGGCCAAGCCTTACACCCCCGCCTGCCCACTTCGCTCTGCTACCTCGGGACGACTGGTTGCCCCGTCGCTCAGAGGTCCCTACGGCCGATCGACCCGGTCGCGGCTGTTTTCTGTCCTGGCCCCACAGTGGTGGAATGAACTCCCCCACTGACGTCAGGACAGCAGAGTCGCTGCCCATCTTTCGGCGCAGGCTGAAAACTCACCTCTTCAAGAAGGCCTACCCTGAGCCTTCCACTCAGCACTTATTGTATTTGTATTAGTTTGTTTCTGCACTGTACTTTTGCTCTGGTTTATGCTCTTAGATGCTTGTTTAAAAAAGAAGGTGTACTTATGACTTCTGGTGACTAGTAGTTCTCTTGAATACCTATGTTGAATACACTTATTATAAGTTGCTTTGGATAAAAGCGTCTGCTAAATGACTGTAATGTAATGTAATGTAATGTAGACAACCGCTATAAAGGTATTTATAGCGGTTTACGGCATTTACCATTTAACATTTAAAGCATACCCTGCTTTATAATCTATTTTATTGTAAATGAGACCATAATTTACGAAATGAACATCACGCTGTATTGAACAAGACTTGAAACTAGAGATTGAGACCATAAACTCATGTTTACAATGTTTACTGAGGTAATAAATAAGATAAGATAAGATGAGATGATCCTTTATTAGTCCCGCAGTGGGGAAATTCACAGGATCACAGCAGCAAAGTGGACAGTGCACACAAGATACAGAGTAAAAAAACAAGAGCAACAAGTAATATAAATAAGTAAATAAGTAATAAACAGTAAGAATATCAACTAAGTAAAAAAGTACAAAATCCACAGTAACTAAGTATAACTAAAGAACTAAATACTAAAATATTATATATACAGACAGGGTATTTTTTATTATTATTACACAGATTTTTTGTGTTTTTTGGTGTTGTGTGGTCTACTGGGAGCACAGCTGGTTGTGCAGCCTGACAGCAGCAGGAAGGAAGGACCTGCGGTACCTCTCCTTCACACACCGGGGTTGAATCAGCCGGTGGCTGAAGGAGCTGCACAGTGATCCAGTCCACTTTATTGTTCAAGTGAACAACCAGGTACTTTACCCCGGCGGAAGTCCACCACCAGCTCTTTGGTTTTACCAGAGTTGATCTGGAGGCGGTTCCGCTGGCACCGTCCTATAAAGTCCAGGTTCAGTTCTCTGTATTCCCTGTCATCACTGGCAGAAATGAGGCCGACGATTGCAGAGTCGTCAGAGAACTTTTGCAGGTGGCAGTTGGCAGAGTCAAATCAAGTGGAGTAGAAGTAGAGAAGTATAGTCATTTTCTCATAGACTTCTATACAATTGGACTTTTTTTTTAAACCAGAGGAGTCACCCCCTGATGATCATTAGAAGGAATGCAAGACACTTATGCATTGGCTTCTCTTTTCAGACCCGGAGGTTGCCACCTGCTCTGTTGTCACAAACTTTGTCTCTGTTTTTTTCTCGATTCAGAATTTCAGTGTTTTGTTAATTGATACAGAGTCTCCTGGTTAATGAGTAGCTGCTGCCACATGTCAGACCGTTAAACAAACAAACACACACACACACACGCACACGCACACACTGACAGCAGGAAAGTGGAGAGAACTTCAGACTCTGACTCACCTGCTGTTCACCTCTTTGGCTTTGTCTCTGAAACACACACACACACACCCACACGCACACACACACACCTGTCCTCAGGTTGAACTGTGAACTCCTCTGAGTTTCACCTGGTGGAAAAGGAAACCAACAAACTCCCAGCAAGCTGAGTAAAAGATCAAAGATCCCGCTCTGCTAACGGCCAGCCTGAAGCCCTGTTGCTGAGCGGGTTGAGCAATGCACCAATGTCGCCCGGGGTTGGCGTTTCAATTGCTGCAGTAGGGCTCATAAGTAGAAGACTTACAGCACATCCTTACTTACATACGTGTGTCACGTTTCAGACTCAATGTCCAACACTTGTGTAAAGTCTCTGATACGTTGAGGGTCATAGATTGTCGTGTAGGGCCTCTGACCAAGCTATCTGATGAGTTGGGAGCGAAGGGGGTGTTTCAGTAGACACGGGGTCATCACAAAGAGAACTAAATAGCCAAAGGGAAGCGGGCGACAAACACAGAGGCTCAATCTCAATCTCCACACTCACGGACTCACAGACTTTGATGCACGCTGCCGTAAAGTCTTTAGTTCTGTCTTGCCGCAAATCGTTGAGTGTTTGAGGGATCTCTCACAGATATTTTGAGTCCTTCATGAACCCTTTCCATAAGTCAGCATTAGATGCAGAATTTGCCCAACGGAATTACCTACAATTCATTGCAATGTGACGTTAAACACGGGGTAGCATCATAGCTAATGTTAAAGCTTAGCAGTAGATGCGACTGTTGCTTAGTGGTAGAGCAGGGTCGTCCTTCACCTTGCATGGTAGCCCCTGTCATCAGTGTGTGAATGGGTGAATGATGACATGTAGTGTTAAGGCGCTTTGAGTGGTCGGAAGACTAGAAAAGAGAAATACGAGTACAGTCCATTTACCATTTAGCCAATCAGAGTAAGAGTAGGGGGGTCTTCTCGTGAGGTGCTCCCCCACATGCGCAGAACAGATGGAGCAGCTGGACGGATCGGGCACTGACAGGCTTCATAACAGCAGTCCACAAACTAATGGGTGACGTCACAAGGACTATGTATGTCCACTTCTTATATACAGTCTAAGCCCTTACACACAATTGTAAAAGTGTATAATGGCTCAGAACACTATGATGGAAGCATATGGGGCGACTGTGGTTAAGTGGAGAGCAGGGCCGTCCTTCAATCGGCGGTTCGATCCCCGGCTCAGGCTCTGCTAGTTGCATGTCGATGTTTTCCTTGAGCAAGACACTTAAGCCCAAAATTGCTCCCGTAGCTGCACCTACGGTGTATGAATGTGAAGAATCTGAATTGTAAGTCGCTTTGGATAAAAGCGTCTGCTAAATGACTGTAATGTAATGTAATGTAACGTATGGTGTCCAATCCCATGCTTTATTACGTCTCATAAGTTGTTACAGCAATGTTTGGGTTGATTCCATTTGTTACACAGATTTAGCGCTAAATGTAACCATTGTTATAACACTCCAGAATTGATTAAAAAAAAAGAAATCAAAAATCCCTCCAAAATAACGCATTAAAACACCAAGACCTTGAGGAACATCATAGGAAACTCCCAAAACAGCACATTTAATACCCCAAACTGTATGGGATTAGCATAATAAGGGTATGTCTGCAAAGTAGAGACTTGTGGGTATCCATAGATCCCATTTTCTTACTTGAGGTGAGAGGTCAAGCAACCCCTTCGAAAATCAGCATGCCAGTTGTCCTCGCCAAAATGTTTCCCTACTTTGGACTGTTATTCAGCCCCCTTCCCGACTGGTATGACATGGTTGGAACCAGAAGGTGACCGCCATATGAGCGCAGTGGAGCGCGCTCATATGTACTAAGATGAACTAAAGAAGATGTGATTAAAACACACACAGAGAGTGTGTCTTCATTCACTGCTCAGGTAGATATACTCTGCTATATCTTTACATAGCTGATAGTTGTGATATCAAATTTAGCACCTTTAAGTAAAGGATCTGATTACTTCTTCTACCCCGGGTTAAATCTAATTCGATTTGAGAGAAGGCGGATTTGATTACTATTGACATCAACTTTAATGTGAGAGCGAGGAGCAACCTGAAAGTGGGAGAGTCAAGATATCCAAGTAAAACGAGTGAATAACACAGAGAGAGACAGAGAGAGAGAGAGAAATAAAGAAAGAGGGACAGATGAAAGAAGAGAGAGAGAGAGTGAAGAACATACACCTGTCATCACTCCATCACCGTCCTCAACCTCTGACCTCTCCTCCTCCCTCTCTTTTTCCCAGCTTGTTTTGGATACACACAATCTGTCTGCCCACAATCCTGCATGACATGCAGTCTGTGTGTGTGTGTGTGTGTGAGAGAGAGACATTTGTGAGAAGGAAAGAGAACATAAATCAAGTCTTTTTCTGTTAACTTCCTGCTTGTCCTCCACCTCTTTCTGTCACAATGATTATTTCAGACGCACAACCACACACACACACACACACACACACACACACACACACACACACACACACACACACACTCCATGGGAACCACATGGTGGACATTTTAATGGGAACACATGACAGCACATGAACATCAGGTTTCTCCTCTACAGATATTTTCCTGGTAGGTCAAACATTCAAGCAGGAAGTGCAACTACCAAAATAAAGTCCAAGTTGTGATACAGACACAAAGAGAAAATTCCAAATCAGCTGGTGTGACTCTGAAAGGTCAGAGGTTGTTCAGGGAGGAAGTGACAGAGCAGCAGAAATAGACAGACAGACAGACTGGGAGCGGAGTGTGTGTTAGAGGTCAGAAAGGTGAGGTTCTCCTCAGACGAGCACAATACTGATGCTCTGTCTGATACAAATGCATCCCATTTAGATGGAGTGAATCCTTGCTTTTTAATTCAAAAAATACATTTTTACTCTGAAATTCAAGTAGATAAAGAACTTTCTGCAGTTATACTCACACGGTATTCCAGGGCAATGAGGGATTATGAACTACATTTCAGTTAAAAAGTGGATCATCTGGATATTCATTTCATTTAACAAGTAAAGGTAGAAATACTATAATCCAAATAATACCCCATTATATGTAAAAGTCCTGAATTCACATATTACGCACAAAGGAAGAGTTATATTATCATATGTTTGTATATATAAGTATATTTCAGGTCAGCTCTATAAATGTCAGATTCTTCCACAAAATCACAGAAAAGTAAAGATGTATTTTAATCAGAAATATAATAATATTTAAATGACAGGAAAACCTTCAGCCCCATTACCAAGCTGTGTGAGTTTGACATCATCCTCTTTCTTTCTCTCCTCTCCTTCTTCTCCTTCTACTCTCTTCTTCCTCCTTCACTTCCTCCTCCTCTTCCTCACTTCCTGCTGCATGGACAGACTTCTCTGACCTGCAGCTCTGACAAACCTCTGAACTTGTTCTTCACAGGATGGAAAGTGATTTTAGCTTCAGAGTGGAACAGGAACCGCTGAGAGCAGACGCCAACTGTGGTCACACACACACACAAACACACACACACACACACACACAAAGACCCCTACTCCCCATACGAACCTGGTTTGTCTCAGCTGGACCTCGACGTTTTAAGTGGCATAAATCTCTGAGGGCCACCCGGCTCTCTGCAGGTCACTGCACGGGAAGCAGAGGCCACAGGAGAGTAAAAACACAGTTTATTGGTGTTTGGAGTGTGTGTGTGTGTGTGTGTGTGTGTGTGTGTGAGAGAGTGTGCGTGTGTGGTTGATGAAACCAGGGTCATGATGTAACTGTATGAATGAGTCCGCTCTTTCTCCACAAAGACTTTGTATGTGGACGGTTAATTGTACCAATATACCTACAGTTTATACCTTACAGTCAGTATTATGTGTGTATGTATGCTCAAGTCAATGATTGGCAGAATGATTGAGATTTCAGAATCTGCCCTCCAGTAACAAGAAATTAAACATTTGATCAGAAAAAACATATAGAAATAGAAATACATCTAATCTGGATCCAGATGCAGATTAAACATATTAAGGTGCTAAATTGGAAATGCATTGCACACAGACATGACGATGACATTACTACATCTTCACATAGATAGTTGTTTGGTGCTATATGTATATTTATGCTTTGAATATTTTATAGAGAACCTTTATATACTCATAATAAATGCAATATATTCATCTAGTATTTTCAATCGTAGCAGTTTGCCTTAAGAGGGGAATTGTTGTGAGGCAGCTGCAGTACGATGTGGAAAAAATTGCAAATAAAGTATATCAAATATATTACCATCAACAGTTTGATGATAAGATATGAGATATGAGGCATTTGTTTGATCTGTTAACTTTTAGACATGAAATAAAACATGGGCCGAACCTCAACGTCACATCAAGAACATCACCGACAGATTGGTGACATGTTATTCGGCCATCTCTCTCCCCTCTTGTATTTCCCACCATCCTCCTCCTCCTCTTCCCTCCTTACATCCGCCTAGGTGCCAACCTTTGACCTCGCCCATCGTGGGAACTTTTTCAGGAGGATGAGTTGGCGTGACGACTGGGATCACGGGGATGATGAGTCTAACAGAACCACAGCACCTGTCTGCCC
>NW_022280094.1:1032884-1062939 GCF_004355925.1 Anarrhichthys ocellatus
CCCCCCCCCCCCCCCCCGGACCCCCTCACCCAACAACACTCGCACTGGAATGTTGTTTCCTGAGCTTTTTAGAATGAAAGGCTACAGCTCCAGGACGCAGGTCTCATCAACATAATGAGTTAGGAAGTGTCTGAAAGAAGCAAACCAGATTATTTATCAACCATGTGTACTCACACCTTCAGACATTAAACAATGATAAATCTCACCATGCTCGTGCACGTGGAAGCTCATTTTATGTCACCCATACCATCTTTCTAACTTCCTGCTTTTAAAAGACAAAAAACATCTGTGGGTGATGTGAGATTTTGTTTGTTTTTGTGAGGTCACCGAACCAACTTTCAGTCAACTCTGCTAAAATGGCAATAACCAAAGGAATCTTGGACATTGAGAAATGCCCCCAGAGTGCCAAAGATGGTCAACCACAACCCTGGTTGACAAGGTACATTAAGTCCCACCAGCCTTAATGTAAAAGTACCAAGAAAATAAAAGATGATTCCGTCAGGAAATGAGGTGCGTACCTTTAATTGTTTCCTCTTATCTCGCCGCTGTGTTGTCATAGTGATACTTTCCATGTCTGAAGTCTGAAGTCTTGCTCACAATAAAAACCTGGTTACATGAGTACATGTCCAACACTGGCATTATGATGAAAAATGTTGTTAGGCCAAAACACAGCCTCTACATAAACACTGTGAGGTAAATAATGAAAGTAAAGACAGTAAAAGAAAACAATAACATGTACACATTAGTTGAAATGGGAAATTGAGTGGCTAGCACTGTCTCTGTGTCACTGTTGCCTCAACAAGAGGGGCCAGGGATGGAGCTTCAACTGGGGCTGGAAATTAACAATATGAGACAAATACCTCTGTCTTTCCTGAATTTGGACCACCAGCTTTCAATGGATGTTGAGGTGCCAGACAGGTGGCTTTTGGCTCGTGCTAATTTATCTGCATGCTCTGATCTCAAGGAACAGTGAAGGGCTGTCATCAGTCCATTTTCTGTGGCGCAGTTGGTGCAAAGGCGTAATGGAATAACTGCAAACTCAGCGACACACTGCATGTCATTTTGAGCAACGGCCCCAGGATCATTGTTGGACTTTGCATCATTTTTAATGAAAACCACTTATTGCAATTCCAAAAGGTTCCAAGTTGTCATAGCCATCAACGTGCCGGACTTCATGGGTCCCACTGAGGGGAAGGCCCTTCGGACTTATCTGAGCGATTCTCTATTCTGGACAGATCCAGTTCTGCCATTAGATCACATCATCTCCTCGGACTATAAGGCAAGGCAAGTTTATTTGTATAGCACATTTCAACAACAAGGTAATTCAAAGTGCTTCACATAAAACCATTAAAAGCATCAAAACATAAGGCAAAAGAAAAGGAGATTTAAAAACAATTAAGAACATTCATTGAAACATTAAAAACACTCATTAAAACACTAAAAAGCAGTGTAAGAAATAAAATACAGTAGTAAAATGCAGAAATGCAGAAATTGATTAATATCCTTGAATCTGGTTCAATTAAAGGCAGCAGCAAACAGAAAAGTCTTCAGACATGATTTAAAGGAGCTGAGGGTACTTCTGTTTCAGAGTCTGACACATTGTTCGGTAACCCAACAGCTGGCCTCATCCCTTCAGTTCCTCACAAATTGCTGCCCGCACAGTAAGAATGTGTAGTTAGTCCTCCTTGCCAGGCCTCCATCCTGAAGCACTTTCTGTGCTTTGACTTGGTGACGTCATGTGCTTAGTCGCCAGAAAGTCCATTTTTATTTCATAACTGTGGCCCACTGTGAAATACTTAAGAACAAGTTCATCCACAGTTGCAGTTTCAGTACCTGAGGGGTGGGTGTCACAGTTTGGCTCTATGCCCTCCTTTTGGGTGAAGACTGGAATGTGTTGCATCTTTTGAAGATCAGTTTCTAGAGGATTTTGTGTTTTGGGTCTTGTCCATTCAGGTTTAGTGTTTCCTGCTTATATTTTGTATGTTCACTCTTGCCTCTTGTTCTGTCTGGTTTAATTCCTTCATTGAGTGTCTGCCCGCCCTGAGTAGTTCCACCTGTCTAATCAGCCCTGCAGTCACCAGACCTTCTGCTCACCTGTTCCCACTTCGCCATTACAAAGTAACTACATATTAGTTATCCTCCAGTTGGAAATTAGTTGATATAATGATCTTGAGTTATTGTTACTGTAATGGTATTCTCAGGATCTTGTGTATTCTTCCAGACCTTGTGAACTATCATTCAATAACACAGCGGACTACATACTTTATCATAGTGACCAGGCAGAAAATGTGAAGAAACCTTAGGTTTAACCTCTCAGTAAAGAGAGGTAAAAAGATGTTATGTGCCTTACGCAGTGTCCAAGGAGACGACAGGACAAGATGCTGTCTTTGCACCATTTCAACATAATGTGTCACTCATCCTCTCTCTCTTAACAGTTTCCAGTGCATAAAAAATTGTCTTCCCCTCTGTCCATCTTTCATTTGTCTGTAGAGGCTTGAATTAAACTTACAGAGAGACAAAAGTTGACTTTAAAGTTGTGCTTTATTCAACAGAAATTGCCACCATAGTTACCTAATTGGGAACCGATAAACCCAATCATCAAAGTGATTTATTTTCATTTGTCAGCTAACATAGCGTTAGCCTAATCATCTTAACCAAAAAGATAATAAATTAAAAGATGATGTATGTTAAGATTGCTTTGGCTCAGCTTTCATGTTACAATGTGCAGAACTTTCTACATTTTTACCATAAAACACAGAAAACTATTGTCAGATGCTTCCTGATTAAATGTTTTTTCTATATTCAATGTGTTCCACACCTTTTTAGTAATTTTTAACAAGTTTGGCTTCCACTTGTGTGCCTCATGTACTCCATTCAGTACTTAAAAACTACAGTTCCCAAGAGGTGGAGCTTCTACCACCAGCATGTGCACAGATGTGTTGCACACTGCCAATGATTAAAATGGGATTAGTTGTTTACAGTATTACTGTAGCATTACCAAGATGGTTTGTTTTAAATACCAACACACATTGTGGTGGTTGATTCAGATCCGAAACAGAAAGTTGCAGTCACATAAATGTAGAATTTACTTCAGTACACTAGTAACTGTGTAATACAATATTTCATGATGGTCATTTTATATTAAAATGCAGCGATAATTAAATTAATTAATTATCTAATTTAAAAAAAAGACATTTCTATTCTTTATGGGTTTTTTCGGCCAAACTCAGTAGTACAGCATTTTGAAACTCTGTTGTGAGAGTTGAGCCTGGCTTCCTGAAAGGCATTCTGGGAAATGCATAGAAAGTGTATCGTATGTCATTAACCATCAGGTGTGCTTCATGCATACTTGTTTCTGATGAAAGTCAAGGAAAGTTTCTAACATGACTTATCTTGTGTTTTCATTCAGCAGATACACCAACATGAGGTGCTTTTCAGTATGTTAAACTATGGTTCTTCGCCTCCTCTCTCTAGCTTGACCCGGAAATTGTCCCCCCTCTGCAATCATGGAGGATAGTCCAATCCCTTAAATGCATCTTGAGGAGACAAGGAGCAAGGAGAGAGGAGCCTTCTGAAGGGGCTGAGAGCGAGGAAACACCAGTGTATCTATCCTCTGTGGGAGACTTTACAGCACTCGATACATAAGAGACGTGGCACACACAGCTGGAATAATGTCAAACCATGTGAGGACTCTACAAATGTAACTGTTCCTTTGTATTCATAAATTGTAGTTCATGATCAAATGCATGATCAAACTGTCTGCACTCATCAGCCTATGTCAATTGCCTACAATACATCATTTCATCAGTAACATAGCCTCCAGGGACTGGTACTGGTGTAGTGAAACTATCATAATCTTGGTTTTGGTTTAGTTTGTTTCCTGTTTTATTTGGGAGTTCCCTGCCTCTTGTGTCCTGTGTTTGTTTGACTTCCTATCTTTGTGGTTTTCTCTCCTTTTTTTCTGTGGATCACCTGTGTTGTATTAGTCTTGTGAGCCTGGTTCTGTTCCCTTGTGTTTCTTCCACCAATCAGCTTTCAGCCTGCCCTCGTGTCTGCTCACCTGTGTCTTGTTGTCTGATTAGTTTACTTTGTATTTATAGTCCTGTCTTTTGTCTTTTGTCTGTTGGTTCGTCTGCTAGGTTTCCTGTATGTTTAACTCGTGCAGTGGTCTGAGTCACCTAATTCTGTTTCGTCTGTCATTTTGCCTGTTTCTGGTTCTTGGATTTTCTTGTAGGTTTTGTTTTGGACGCTTTCTTAATTAAAATCAGTTTATAATCCCTCTGTTTCATATGTCTGTCTGATTTGGGTCCATCCAATGTTGAAACATCCATGATGCCTTTCTCTAAATCGAAGGACATTGTTACTTTGGGAGTGTGGCGGGTGGATGGTGTCTATATGTGACATACAGTATATAGCCTGTGTTGAATAAAAATGATTTACATCCGAGCATATTTTACTCATTATGCTACGTTGTGAATTTAATCAAAAGTAAATATGAAAGTTGTTGTGAACACAGTTCTTCTCATCTGACAGATCATAAAACACAGCTTATAACAAAACAATGGACAGCTGATGCAGCTGTGCCACACGTCATATTTAGTTGACATCTCTTTAAAATGACGGCTGCATGTTGCCTCAACTCTGTTGCCGTAGGAGCTAGGAGGATACACGGGTGTATCCTTTGTGGATAGGATACAGTCTTTATGGCACCCTTGACATAAAACAGAAGCAGACACACAACTGGAATAATCTAAAACCATGTCAGGACTCTACAAATGTTCCTTTGTTTCCATAAGTTGAAATAATTTAAGATGATCACACTTTCTGCGCTTCACCGTTTATATAGCGCCTTGTCCAACCACATTCCTTTGGTTGGACAAAGGAATGTCCAACCGCACGTCATATTTATTTGATGTCGCTCTAAAATGACAGCACTAAAATATATATGTAAAGTTTACTCCAAAATGTTCATGGATCCCTGCAACATAGCTAAGAAACAGTGATGTAGACAATGAAGCAATGTGGATCTTTATCTTTGATAATTTATCATGAACTGCTGCACCTATAAAACACACACACACACACACACACACACGTGTGTGCACACACACACACACACTCTCTCTTCCTGGGAAAAGCCCGATTTAAGGCAGCAGATTGTTATCAGCCCTTGACAAAACAACACCCTACTTCCTCTTCCTGTTTTCTCAGAGCCATTTGTGCTGGCAGCTTGCCTGTCAATTGAAACTGAAAATGACACGCTCTGTGATTAATTGATCGCTGCTTGATTAATGATGCTGCTTTGTGCTACAAGAGTACTTAATAAGTATCTTATCGTAGCAGTCGTCTTCCTGAATGGAGCTTACATTTCGGAGCTGATAGAGCAACGTTTACTGAGGACCTGAGAGAACTGTTGGAATAACAGAAGGATGACATCATAATGACATCATGTTACTGGACTCAGTCAGTACGTCTGCAGTGATTGGCTGAGAGGTGACCCAGTCTGTGTCTAATGTAGAAAACCTGGAAATATTCACTTTTTGAGAAGCACGAAATGTTTAATTTCTTGGTATTTCTATTTTTGTATTATTTCAGATTGATTTATTGTTTTTTAAAAGTGTTGATTATATTGATTTCTGTTGATTGGATTATTGATTAATGGACTCAGCACTACTCATCACTATTTCTGGAGGATCCCGCGGGCCGTCAGAGTGATAACTGCATATTTGTGTTATGCACACAACTGCCCTGTAACGATGAGTATTAATGTGATATCTCATTAGAAAGCTACGGTTCTTGTAATTCGATTTATGCAAATCATTTCAAGATACAATAACAACTTACATTCCGCCGGTTAGATTGACACCTCATTTGACCCAATAGGAGCTTCTATAGCCCGGCCACAGTCTGGAACAGCCAACGAGAGTCCGCTTTGAAAGACAATACCCGCCTCACTTCTTTGGGTATAGCTCGAGCCAATCGCAACAGATCCTGTTCAAACTCAGGCTCCATATAGCCAATGAAATTACGAAGCCAAGGATATGCAGATTTATCAGATTGAATGCTGGGAAAGTTTTCTAACCTGAACTGGAAACCATGAGTCAAGTTCCTGGGACAGAGTGTGAAGACTAAAGTCTGGTTCATGAGGATTCTCAAGAATCTGTGAAAGTTGGTAATGGTTAAATATGATATAGTTAACCATATATCAACATAAATAAACTATAGTTTGAATTTCTGACGCTCACTTTATCATAGTATATGCATTTCGATGTGGTGGCACGAGCCTCCAAATGTGTTTTTACGCGGCTGCTCTCTTAGAAAATTAATATTTTACACAAGGTTTACTGTCTATTGTTATCAAATTTTAACTTATACTAGGTGTCATGACTGTTGGCTGTCGAATGAGAGTCTTTTCAAGACTGTAAGTCCCAGCCATAGATATCTGCTGCCATCTGTTGGCCAAAACAAATCTAGGCGGAAATAACATGCTTCTCTTTCACTGCTGAAAACGCAGCTCAATGCTAATAGAACTTACGGTGATTCTGACTGATTGTGAAGAAACTTCAGAGTGTTGCCGTTCAATAGAGACTAAAACCATACATGTACTCCCAATGGTTCAATAAGAGCTGTCAGTTTACTTTGGGTAGGCGGTTGATAGGCGTTTTAGGCAAATTATGCAGGAATGAGAAGAGGATTTAAAGGGGAACTCCACCAATTGACCGCAACAGTGTTTGTCTGCAGGTGTTGGGGAGTTTATTGTCCAGAGGGAGCTGTCTGAAGTCTGATGAATGTCCTCAAGTGTTGGGTCAGAAGGCTACAGCTTTAAAAAGCAAAAGAGAAGTTAGAAAGAAGTGATACCGCTGTAGCCCTCTGGTAATCTCTACTGCAGGCTAGCAGGTCCAGGCTATAGCGGCTACTAGCAAAACAAACCTGAATCTGCCACACAACGAGGTGCATCATGGGAACTGTAGGCACCAGGTTTTTACAAGGAAGAAGAATGTGTGTAATAAAAAAAGACCATATCTCTGATTATGCTGCATCGATTTTAATCCTTTATATCCTCTTAAACAAAACAACCCTAAATTGTTGAATTGTACAGAACATGCACGCAATAACATGCTAAATTGCATTGTGAAAGTACAAAAAATACAACAGGTCCTATTTAAAGCAGTAGTTTTTCAGACAGTCTCTTCACTCTATCTCAGCCATCCCTCAGTTTGATGCTCTCTATCTCTCTTATCTAATTCAATCCACACAAACTTCCTTTGGATTCTCTCCCAGACACCTTTGCCATATTTCCCAATTCATCTTCTGCATGTGTCAGCTTCTGGTTGATGACTGTCAGTGGAGTGCAGGTGAGAGGTCATCTGTGGAGGAGAAGGAGGAGCAGCTTCCTCTGGCAGCCGTTCTGCTGAGCTCACATTCCTGGAAATGTGAAGTTCATGGCTAAACTTAAAAAATAAAAAAACAAGTCAAGCAGAAGCTCCGTCAGTGTGCAGTGTGCAACACTGATACATGATAACCACATTATTGAACAGCAATGTTTGCTTTGGAAATTATCAATTTTCTTTACATGACTGACACCAGACACAGGGGGAAACAGTGTGTGTGTGAGTGGGTAAATGAAAGACAGAGAGTAAGACAGACCTCGGCATGTCCATTTGCAAAGATTTTCTCCATGAATGCCACATACTGTTCCTGCATGTGAGGTTTCCTTTTCAAGGTTCATTGTAGAGATGCAAACCGGTTTACTACCTGCATCCTGTTGTTTGGTAGAAGCTGGCATGGTTCTGGGGCTGGCAGTGGGGCGACCCAACTGTTAGTGTCGTCCCTGTAGACATTTGTGTCGATTATCTTTAAGAAGATAATGTCTTCTATTGATGGAGCCAGTTTGTTGTCCTGCTCAGTTCGATTGAACACTGTCTCACCCAGCATCCTCTTTGTTATCTTGTCGGGCCTGTTAACGTTCTGCTGTGTCTCCTTGACATGCACGAAGTTTGTGCAGGGTTGAAGAATTGAATTGTCCAGCACGTTGGTTTTGAACGTGTTGACTGTTGGCTTATGTGCATTACCCAGGCACACCTGTCCTATTACTACCCAACCAAGGTCCAGGTGTTGAGCAAAGGGGGCGTTGTCCGTTGACTTGTTGCTGACCTTGTGTGCTCGAAGGACATCTCTTCCGAGTAGGAGTATTTGTGCTTCTGGATCCAGTTGTGGTATGTGCTTGGCAATGTGATGGAGATGAGGCTGATGTAGGACGGTGCTTGTTGTTGGAATCTCACACCGATTGTTCGGTATTTCATGCCACTCAATGAGTGGTGGGAGAGAGATGAGAACTTTTCCATCCAGCGACTCAATCTGGAATCCTTCTGCCTTCTTGCCAGATGTTTCTACAATGCCAGAGCAAGTTCTGAGGTAATACGAGAATGGTTTGCTCTTCACACTGAAAAGTTCGAAAAACTCTGGTCTAGCTAGTAAGCGATTGCTCTGGTCATCTAGAATTACATAGGCTTTCACAGCCTTGTCCATGGAACCCTTTGGATATATCTTTGCGAGGCAGATCTTTGAACACGAGTGGCTCCACTGACCTGGATCACAAATGTCTGTGCAGCTTGTTCTAACAACAGCCGTGTTAGAATGATGTTCTCCCTTCCCGCCATTCTCTTGTGATGGTGAAGGAGCCCTGACGTTTTGCGGTGATGGACCAGGATGCATAGCTGCATCATTATAGGGGCTGTCGCATTCAGAGCACTTTACAGAGGACTTGCAGTCTTTTGCAAGGTGTGAGACCGAAGAGCAGCATTTAAAACATATTCCTTTCTCCTTAAGGAAAGTCTTCCTGTCGTAGAAGAGTTTGTTTCTGAATGTTCTTCATTTTTTGAGCGGATGAGGCTTGTTCTGCAATGGGCAGGTCCTGTTAGGGTCATCATTGGTCGGAGAAACATCTGTTTTGTTCACTGAGATGGGTTTGTTGGTGTTAAAATTCTTTGCAATCTGGTTTTGTTGATGTTATGACGCTACCTTGATACATGAAGCTGGGGTCGTTGCGCTTCTTTGCCTCAAGGCACACAAAATTGCAAAAATACTCAAATGGTGGGAACTGCCCATGGTTCCCTTCTTTGTACCATGACCCAGTGGACATCCACTTCTCCTGAAGTCCGAATGGACCAGTCCACGATTGGTCCAACTCCACGTGAAGTGTCCAGATACGACAGGCCAGTGAGGTAACCATCTTCTTTAGCGCCTTGGATTTCCATGAGCAAATCCCCAAGTTCACGTAATTTGGAGTGATCCTTGGCTGAAATCCTAGGGACTGCGTCCAATCGCTGAAAAAGAGACAATTATTTCAGGAGCGGCATGGCACTCACGTAGTCTCTCCCATGCTTTGCTTAAAGCCAGATTAGGGTTGCTTACTTGCACTGAGCGTATACGTTTCATCTGTTCACTCGATTCCTTCCCCAGCCATTTAGTCATAAGGTGCAATTCTTGGGTTGCTGTGAGGTTAACTTCGCCAGTGGCATTGGTGAATGAGGAACACCATGCACGGTCATTTTCAGGCTTATCATCAAATTGGTAAAGTCCTGAATTGATAAGGTCTCGTCGTGCTAAATACTGTGCCAAAGGTTCTGCCAGAGGTGATGTGCTAGCTGTAGGAATCTGTAGGGGAACATTTGGCTGAGCATGTACATTCACAATGGGGTTTGTTCTTCTGACTTCAGGCTTATACTCTAATATAGTATGACCAGGTAGGTTTGGTGTAGGTAAATACATGCTGTCAGCTTTTTCAGACTTCAGCTTGTTGTTGGTAGGTTGTGAAATGTCTTTCGTAGCTGGATGCCATGTTATGAAGCTGGTGTTTGATTCTGCATGGAATGAGGAAGCAACAGGTAAGACTGACAAGAGTGGAGCGGAAGAACGAAGATTCTGAAGATTAATTTGTGATTGAACAATTTCACTGGTACGTTCAATTTGAACCCTTTCTGATTCAGATTTACCGTTTCCAACTGCAACCTGCACTCCTTCGAAAGACAGAGAGACAGAGAGTGAGACAGAGTGATTGAATGGAAGACAGGCAAAGAGTGAGACGGTGTGTGAGTGAATGGAAGAAATAGAAGAGAGCTACCTTTAATTGCTGTCTTCAATGTATAAGAAGAAGGTGAAGTAGTATAATAGTAAATAATACCAATAGTATATAAAAGCTTGCTGTAATCTGTAGGAAGAAGGGGGAATTACGGGAACAGTTGTAGGAGTGGTAAGGGGTTTGATTTGCATGACCGTCACCCTGTTAAGATACTGCTACTTTCTGTATGCTTTCATTTTTAAAAGCTAATTATGTTCTTAGTTTCCTGTTAACATACAGTTAGATTTGGGGGCTGTTATTTTGAGAGGCAAGCCTTATTCTGAGTTTACTGTTTACACAAAGTTTCTCTGGACTCCTGAACTGTTCATTTGCCTCCATGGCCACATTCAAGAAAAAAGGTTTTCTCCCAATGATATCTAGACACACATCTTTAAAGATTTATAAAGATTTAAAGTAAATGAGGCTCTATGGCTCAAAGAACTTCATGATTTCTTCATCTTTTTACAGTGTGAAACCTCTTCTGAAAGTGTTTTGGTTAGCAAAGTCTGACCAGTGTCACACTGTGGCTGAACCCTAGAAACATGAAGCGGTGTGTGTGAGAGTGTGTGAGAGTGTATGCTTTGTGAACATACAGTAGATTACAGGAAAAAAGAACCAGGAAATAGTTTGCTGTCAGTCAGAATCTGGCAGTGTGTATATCAGAAGGATTTTCCCTCTGCAGTGATCTCTGATCTTGAATCTCATGTGACTCTAACAAGGATTTTCCCTGAAAGGCCTGTTTTCAGATGTACCTGAACATTCCCCACAAACATCCTGCTTCACATTACAACACTTTTCTATTATTCTGCCATTGGTGCTAATACTGCTATTACTATTCTTATATGTGTAATTTATGTCATATGGATTGACTATGTTGTTGTTCTATTATGACGATCATTCTGTATACATGACTTCTATTTCATGATGGTTTCTTCCTGTTTCCCCCTGTTAAGGTGTTCTTTTTGCTTTTCCAATGTGAGGGTCCAAGGACAGAGGGTGTCGTATGCTGTACATATTGTAAAGCCCTCTCAGGCAAATTTGGGATTTTGGGCTACACAATTTAATTAAGTAATTTTGTGTGCAATAAAAATGCCTTTCTAGCTTTTTCGTGGTATTTCTGCGCCATCTAGTTTGTATTGACTGCAATGTAAACGCATCTGTGTGAATATGCGCTGTGAACAAGTGATGTAGTATAAAATGTGATGCGTCAAATAAACAGGACTTGCAACCAGAGGTGTTCAAAAGTGTTGACGTTACGTTAGAGACATTTGTGATGTTAGAGACATTTGTGATGTGTTTTCCTATTGCGTTGTTTCCGTACATATTTGACTTTGTTAACATACACTTATTTCAAGCCCAACCATAACGTTTTGTCCGGAAAAAAAAATTTTTGTTGCCTAAACCAAATTGCGGCCATCGCCGTAGTTTTGTTGCCTAAACATAATCACTCTGTTAAAAGTATTAAAATGCCAATAAATGACAAGCAAATAGCCTAAAATGTGACTGTCTGAAATGTAGTGGATTTATACCCTCTCCCGAGAGATTGGGTTGAACACTACAAGTGAATAGATTAAAAAAAGAACTAATAGATATCCCCATGGAATTTCTCTTAATGTATTCAGACAATTGTTGACAATTGAAAATGAGTTTTCATGTTAAAATATGCAAATGAGGCATATTGGTAACTTTTGGTGAATTTAGGAGAAATCTATGGACCCAAACAAATAAAGTAATAATATGAAATGTGTATTTTGGAAGTTTTCTTTCCCCTATTCTTAGAGAAGACATGTTATGGAAGCATAACATGATCTTGAAATTGATCAGTGCATGAAAAAATAAGTTTTTGCCCACCTCCGTTCGGGGAAGAGAATCCTGCTACATCAACTCATTATTTTATCGTAAAAGTTATTCCAATTTGAATCAAATTTTTGTCACATAGACAAGCCTATACTTGGGAACTGATCCGCCCCCATATTGGCACTGATACTTATCAAATGGATCAGGTGTTGGTAATTATATGAAAGATCCACATCAAATACAGTTTGAAAGTCAGTGTCAGTGTTACACTCAGTGTTACAAACTAAAACGTATGAAAACCACAGCAGTGCAGACATGAAAAAGCTCCTGTTAAAAGGAAGTGTGGTCGAGCAGCACGCTGCAGCGGTTTGTAACAGCTGCTGTGGGTGAAACTTGAAAGAGAAACTGCGGCTGATAGAAATCAGAGACTCCTGCCTGGAATGACACATTGCAAAATGACATAAACGTTTGTGCTTTTTGGAATTCATGTCTTGTATTGTTTTGGTTTTTTTTTCTTCAGAACAAGAGCATTTCAGTGTCTGCTTCCTTCTAGAGAAACGAGGGACTCTGGGAGTGCCTGATGGGAAGAAGGCCAGGGCTTCGTTAAAGGTTAAGAATTGAGTGTGTGTGTGTGTGTGTGTGTGTGTGTGTGTGTGTGTGGGCATGTGTGCGTGCGTGCTGATACCTTGCAGCAGGTTGAACGTGCTGTTGCACAGCCTGCAGCATGTGTACTGCAGGTGTTGCTCAATCAGTGTTTCACCATAAAAGGAAAAGTTTACTTTGGCATTCCTGCTTCTTTTTCAAGCGTTACAATTTAGTTTGAGCCCTTGTTGTGCTATTCATAGTTACATGGAACACTTTAAACACACGTGAAGAGAAGCTCAGAGGCACCTTATACTGACAGATCTGCAGTAGCGCAGACTTTATTCCATAAACTGATGTTTCACCAACATTATGCCTTCCTCATGGCTTTATGGAATAATTCAACATTTGTGACATATGTGAATAAATGGGTGAAAACAAAGCAGAACAAGAGCTTAAGCAGATTTATAAACTGATGAAGAGCCTTTTCCTTGTTTCAATAGCTTTTTTTAAGATAACTTCAAAATGCTTTATATGAGAATGGTCAACTTAGTCAACTTAGTGTACATTGACCATGTACAGTAAATATACAAATGAGTCATGAATCATACGCGTGGTTGTAAAACTGAAACACTGACAGCTGAAGAACCAGATTTGGCCGGGGACAAATGGGAACAAGAGTGTACATCATATTACTGTAAATACTTCTTTGTCATTCAGGCTTCCTGATTACTAAGCTTCAACAAAATCCAAACGTTTTGTAGAATTGCATTCAGAAAAGGACACTTGCTTTGTTTCTGGATCCCTTTACAGACACGTTGAAACACTGACAACTCGAAGCTCCTGAAACTTCAGTCCCACAGCGACTTTGGGGTCTTCAACATCCTCCTGAGTTCGTAACAGCACTTACATATTTGGTCATCAATATCTGTGACGTCACAATCAGTGACATTTCTCAAGGCATACACGGTGGCAATTCACAAACAGACCTTGGCTCTGCCACTTCTTGTTGTCGTCCTAGTGTCCAAGAAGAGGAGAAAAAGTGTCCTGCTTTAATCCAGGTTATCATGAAAGGCACTGGATCAAATTTGGTCATTATGTGCACAAACAGACATGAAGACAACCTCTGGCTGGCTGTGTCATTTACGGGGAAAATTGTCTCTGACACTCTCTATTCATATTTTTTAATAAATATTTTGCAGTCCATAGCTACAGAGTTCTGCTATGATAATGGCTGCACGTGCACATGCTGTGGCCGGTAGCTCCCATTCATTTTGTTATGTGTTTATTACTGGAGCACTTATGGCATATGAAAGAATACACTTAACATTGTAAAAGGTGCAGCGTCCCTTGAGACAATCATCGCCCTCGGCCGGCCACCTAGCCAGACCTGCCGGACCAAACACCACCGAACTGCAGCACAAAGGAGAGGGAGGAGAGCCTTGATGGACGTTAAGCTAACCCAGCTAGAACCAGAGGCTACTCCATTATCCAGCCTACTCCTGGCAGTCTGATGTTTGGTCGCAGGAAAATAAGATGGATGAAATAAGACATCAGGAGAACCCAGTGACGGGAGGTCGTGACTATTAAGGCCACATCTTCACAGAGACCTGGCTCTGTCATGGCATCCCGGATCAAGCAGCATTAAGGTTCCCAAGAAGACAGGAGAGTTCACACGGCCTGAACCGCTGCATTGCCCGCTAGATGTTCTACATGCTGACCAGCCAGTAGCTACCCTAACTGGTTCAGTCAGGAGATTGGTCACCCCCATTCACTTAAGGACACATACTTTCATGCGGAGGTGGCAGCGAAACACATAAATGATTGCGTTTCTCCTTCCAGGGGATAGCTTATGAGAACAGGCCGTCGCTAGGCTAGTCACTGGACCCCACACCGTGGCATGAGGGTCCTCTTATCTCAATGACCTCATCGTCATTGCCAAGGGGTTGTGCTCGATGCGTGCAGGCTACAGGCCACTCTGTCGAAACTCAAATGGACGGCCTTGCTGCAAGCGGTTGGGAAACTGAGGCAGGGTGCGACGGTGATGGCATTGACCGTCATGCAGGCGCTGGGGTTCATGGCATTTACATGGGGATGCTGCACATTTGGCACCTGCAAAACTGGTTTCCTAGTCTACGCTTGAATGACAGGTAGTATACTTGGTTACCATTCTCTCCTTAGTAGAGAATGATCTATGCTATGCGGGGTCCCTGCAACACCTGTTAAAGGGAATGCTACTGGAATGAGTGACCTCCTACGTCAAGGTGTTCACACATGCGTCCCTGATGGGTAAGTGGGGGACCTGCCAGAGGACAGCGGTTGGTGGTGTGTGGTCTCTGGCGGAGAACCGACACGTTAACATCCTCGAGCTACAGGCAGGGTCATTGGTCCTCCAACACTTCAGACCTCTAATACAGGGAAGGTACGTGTATCGACAGGCAGGCCGGAGTTCGGACAACTGCCTTGTTGGAGACAACAGACAAACTGTGGCTTTCTACATCCGGGAGAACAGGGGTGCTGACCTCATGTTGAGAGGTGGACCCCTTCCAGACAACAGGTTGTTTCACCCCAATGTGGTGAAGAAGATTTATGCGGCAGTGGATCCAACCAACGCAACACCCACTGCCAGCTACATATTGTGAATCTGAACAGGTGCAGCAGCCCCTCACAGAAAATGTTATTTATATGTCTATACCTTAATTACATCCAACAATATTGTAGGAATAAAATGGAAACATTATTTCCTGTTGTCTTTTTGTCCTGACAGAGAGTCGGGAGTCAGACACATGTGTGTACGATTGAATGTATTAAATCATTTAACAAACAATTTTTATTTCCTTGAGATTTTTAGTGGCTCCTGGCAGTCAGAAAAGCTATATCAATTGGGGCGGGTAACTTGTTATGTCAAGAGCATTCTTTTTGGTATTCATGCCTGTTGCTTAGTTGCATCTTTGGTTTCCCTAAAATGTAAATGTCTGTCTTAACCAGTATTGCCAATCAAGTGTCCGTACCAAGCAACCGTGTTAGAAGACAAGATGCCTTCCATCAGATTCTTGTTTATCATTTCAAGAGTCTTCTGGTTCACCCCTAAGTCATTATGGTGTAACATCTACATTGTCTTAAAAATCCGAAATACATAATCTGTGTGATCTATAGAATTAAAATGGCTATCTATATAAGTTTCTTATTTAAACAACTAATCTTTTCAACATGGTGCCCTGTGATTATTAGTAAGTCTGGAGCGTAACGTTTACTTGATATGACCATTTCTTTGGTTTTTGTGTTTACACAAAATAAACTACAGGCTTTGATACACACACAATACTTGTTAGTAGAAATGTTCATAGATGCAAATATAGAATATCAACAGATTTATACAGCATATTAATTTAAGGATGGAAGATGTAGAAGAATCGCATTATCTTTTCTGTGTTTAAAAACATCTGTTAACACTGCAACAGACGATTTAAGCCTTTAAATGCCCCCATGATCTTTGTTGTTTAATGTCTTCCCAGAATAACATCCCCTCATCTGTTTGTCAGGAAGTGAAGAGCACAGATTGTTGTAAACTGTTGTGAATGCTGTCAAGAGTTATTTACTCTGGCAAAAGTGGTTTGATAAGATGAGCGTGGTACTGCAGGGAGATTCTTAACATTCTGTTGCTGTAGAAGGTGGGAGTAAGGGTAAATATTGAAGTTTAATTCCCATCAGTCCACTTCTTGAGAAATGACCACCTTCTCACGGTGGTTTTCTGTGTAACAGTTACTGTATATGGCCAATGCTTTCCCACCATGTGCCATTTCTGTGATGACGTAAAACTCATTGAGACACTGAAACCAGAAAACTGAGACTTTGGCATTTTGCTGCAGTGAAGAAACACGTTTATAAAGTTTACAGATCTACTCTGGATCCACCACTTCAAATGTTAGTGTTTGCACAATGTGTGGATTGTTAACATTATGATTACAATGTGCACAAAAAGATTACTCTCTGGTTGCCTCATGGTTTATTTCGTACACCAAATGTGTTATTGGAATTTTGAAATAGTTTTCTCCCCAAAAGAAGAAGAATGAAACTTCCATTTAGTCGATGGAAGTGTTGCATGACAGAGGAGAATACTATTGGAATTTACATTTTTGAATTTGTTTTCCAGTCAAGAAAAGACCAAGTGACTATCAATCATTTTTGAACCACAACTGCGCAACTGGGCTCTTAATATTGAGTTTGTCCATTTTTTCTTTGGGCCATCTGCACTCTTTAGATTGAAGAGGTTTAAACCATGATTTGTAAGTCTCAGGCAGGTCTGAAAGTGAAGCCAATACGGAAACGCCTTAAACTTGCATTCTTTCTAATGGCTTTGGATGTATAGAAGTGATACAATTGAGAAAATGACCATACTTTATACTTGTTTATTACAGTAACACTTGTAAAAATGAGTTTAAAATCTCAATCGCTAGTTTCAAGTCTTATTCAAAACATCATGATTTAGATTTTAGTTCATTTAGTAAGCTATGCTCCCAATTTTGAGTATAATAGATGCTAAAGTAGGGTATGCTTTAGGGCATGGCTACCTTGTGATTGTAAGGTAGCTACCACGGCGTTGTCCGGTCTAGGAGTTGTCCGTGTGTTCATCTTAGGACCCTAACTCATTCACAGTGTTTTCAGTTCATGAAAATAAATTGTAAACTTCTGGCTAAAAATGTCAGCATTCAGCATTCGGTTGTACTTCAGTCCACCCTCTTGTGCACTTCTGGTTGCAAAAGCTAAACCTCCACATACAGTGTATACATATTGCTACATTTACTGTCTTTATGAAAACAGTTTTTCTCATCTTGCCAGCTGTGACAAGGACACCAAAGGAAACAGGCAGAATTTTGGATGTTTATACTCTGCAGCACACCGTCGTCTTCCATCCATTATTTCGTCTTCTCTGTTTATCTAAGTTTTACTTTCTCTTGTGAGTTATTACATTTTTTCCTCTCTATGTCAGGAACCTCTGACTTCACATCCTGTTTGTGAGTTGAATCATTGTGAAACAACATAACTGAGTGCTTTGGAGTGTGACAGGAAGAAATAGGGAGACAACCTTTTGGAAAGCTGACCTTTTAGTTTGAAACGCTCTTTGAATCACGTCCTCTCCTGCTTTCTGCGTTACATAAAAGTGACGGACATATGGGTTAACATCCGCTCTGTGGGTGTGAATGGTACGATAACATGATTGTGATTATTGTGACACTAAACTCCATTTCCCTGCCTACCATAGCTCTATACAGCCAGTCAGTGTCTTTACATGCTTGTAAGTAACCAGCTCTCTTCAGTGTGGTAGATTTCTTATGGAGAATGCTGACTTTTCTGCCATGTAACAGGATTTCTAATACACATGTGCAGACAGGGAGCAATGCATTATAGTGTATGAAATGAATCCATCCATAGTCAAAACTAAAACTGAACGTAAAACAAAGTAGACTGTAGAACCTTTGACCACTCAACATTTGACCCGGCGTGGTGCCCGACAATGACTTAACAACCACAACAAGCGACATGAACTAATGAAGCATTGGCATCCTGGCTCAATCTGTCCACTACAGATGCACTATCCTCAACCTGGGTGAGTAATTATATTATTACAATTAAATAAAAGTATTAATAAAACAATTACATAATGGTAGTATATTCATATAATTATTATTATACACAACATTTATATTTGGTGTAGGTTTTGTTCCTCCATTAAATCCTTGTGCCAGAAAATGGTGGTTAGTGTCGAATTTATTAGATAATCAATAATCCTAACCATTCATGCATAGTGATGAGTGCAACTTTTCAAAAGTTTGCTGTTGCACATTGCCCTTTTTTTAATGTCACACCCCATCCAGTCTGATCATGAAAACATTGCACCCGATAGAGTTAAATAGCCCCAAACCTTGCTCCTCCCATCCCTGCTGTCTTCAGTCTTACTGCTCCAGCTGCAGAACCTTCTCTATCAGTTGAACTGGTATTGCTTGGCTCGCTGGGCTGTCTAATGGGCTGGTCAAGTGGCGCACAGAGCGACCGGCCCACCGCGATTTCTCAGCTCTGCCTTTTGTGTCTCAAGAGGAGCTGCATGAGTCTGATAAGTGATGTCACTTGAGTCTCCCCCTGCCTCCGTAGGGGTTGAAGACAACAAGTTAGAAGGAAGTGATCTTATCAGACAATCTCTAGACAAAATTCCAAGTGTTAGCCGTCAAGCTGTATTGTGTGTAACGTAGGCACCAGGTTTTGATAGAGTAGAATGCATGGATTAAAAAGGATGATATCTCTGGTTCTGCTGCATCGGGCTGCAGATCCTTCTAAATATCCCCCTTATTGGAAGAAATTGCTTTTGTTTCTTTATATAATTGCTGCTGTCTTAATATCTAAATAACCTCCAGTTTCATTTCCCCAAAGCAATCCTCCTATTTCACATACGACTGTTATCAGCAGCACTGTTTTATTGACAACCTAAAAGGGTACACTTACTTCTTCTGTCTTGTTCTGCTTACTGTAGGTTACACCCATGCAGCTGACATGACAACCTCATCCGATGAGATGAAGGTTGACGTTAATTTTAATGCAGTGTCACTACGGATGTGTGACTGTGTAAATGTGTTTGCGGAGAAGCAGAGTGTAGATGAGGGTGGAGATATGTAAGGATGTTATGACTGCTTTCTGACACACTGAGATTTGACTTCTGTTTTCATGCAGATATCCACCTTGTTGATTTACAGCCTGCTGATGTCTTTACCATGTGTTCTTCCTGTTATGACTTCACACACACACACACACACACACACACACACACACACACACACACACACAGTAGGCAGTTTGAGGAGATGATAATCTGATCCTGTGCAGATTAGAGCTTCCTCTGACCTCCTTTTTTTCCCTTCCTTCTTCTCATTTGATTTGAGTGTCATTTAACTAGACTTAAAGGTTTCTGACCACTAGTAATTCTATGGAGGGAAGTTTTTACAAGTGGGCTCCTGCACCAGGAAGCATGTTGCCCTCATTAACAAGCAGAATACAAATTGTAACCCAACCTTCTCATTTGGTAAATTGGTAGCAGCCTGTTGTCAGATACATGTGGTTTAATGAAGGTTGCACAATGGACGACCATGTGTAATAGCACTGCACTCAGAGGCTGCGTCAACTCCTGCTGCCTTCATATGTCTGCAGGCATTTAAAGGAGCAGTATTTAACATTCTGAACAATAATGTAGCAGCCATATAACTATTTGCTATGTAAAGATATAGTGAAGTTATGTCTGCCAGAGCAGAAAAGGAGGTTGCTCTCCTGCTGGGTGTGATGTTATACATGCTTTTCCTTGCTTTGTTGACATAGTGCACGTGAGCACGCTCCCCTGGTTAATTGTTGTATCTTACACCTTTAATGAACTGAAGGAGAAGCTTTTCAAAAAATATAAATGACCTGTGGACGACTGTGAGAGTCACTTAATTGTACAGACAGATAGATGCAGGCTGATTTACAGACCCTCCTCATGTAAACACAATAAAAGTCAACATTTTCTCCACAAGGCAGAGTAGTTGGTGCAAACAGCGTAAATAGTACAAATTACGACAAGTGTACGATATTAAGCACAGGCAGAGCCCTCTACTGGACTCTATAGGTAATTCTCTCTAACCCGAGCATGTGTTTGCCCACTGAAAATTTGAATTAACGGAGCCAGCCAATCAGGACGTACCTACCGGATTGGCGATCCCCACAGTACATAAGGCAGCACACATCACAGTCATCCCACATCCTCTTCAGCGAGTGGATTATACGCATCCCCTTTATGAGTGGCAGGGCCTCTTTGGTAGAGAGCTCCCTACGTGCTTAGAGAACTAGGGTTACAATATCGAAACCTTTCTTCTAAATAACGCAAGCTCTGACCTCTACTGGACCCTATGGTTACAGCGGGTGGAGCCTGAGGAATGCAGGTCATGCTGTGACCTAACATCAAGCCAACCACACTGAGCCAGACCAACTATGTGTTAGTTGCCGTAGCCTTCCTTCTTCTTTATAACCTAGGCCACCAAAGCAGAGAAGTAGGGGCCCTACAAAGCTGTAGACGCTGTCACGCTGCATGCAGAGTGTGCACGGACCACAGTGGGAGGGTGTCTTTCTGTCTGGAGATGAAATCAGCCATCAGGCCTGTGTTTCTTGGACATGACCACACCATCCCCGAAGCACACAAATGGCTGTCCAGTGTGTTCACATAAAATGCTAAGCCCAAACTGGGCAAAGCAGATGTAACTTTGCCTCCATGTCCTCTGCGTAGGCTTGAAGACAAGATAACGTTGGTCCAAGTATAGCTCTGCTGTGGTCACCATTAAAAAACAAGTAACTGGGGTGCACTGACAGGGTAGTTAGCTCATATACTCTCTTAGCTGAGGTCACTGCAAGCAGCAAAGCAGACAACACGAACAGGGGGCATCTTGCACGGTAGCCCCTGCCATCAGTGTATGAATGTGTGTGAATGATGACATGTTGTGTAAAGCACTGTGTGGAAGACTAGAAAGGCGCTATGCAATTCTATTAAACATTTACCAGAGTAAAGACTCCAAATAAAAGGTGGCGCCAATGACAAGCAATAAGAATGACTGTGTAGAAATAGCCAATCTTCTTGCTTTAACTGAAAATTTGTGTAATTCTGTGTCATCATTTTCTCATTGAAGCACACTCGAGTTTCTGACAACCAAATGTGTTTTGTGGTGTAATAAATGAATGCATAAGATAATAAGTTCATTAACTAGCAGTTAATGGTGTTAATTGATGTTAAAAGCCTCGGTATGTTAGCTCTTAGTGTAGCAGCTACTTACAAAAGTGTTGCTGTAGCTTCCCACACTGACAAACATACTGTATATCTACTTCTATACATAATATGGTTAAATAAATCAGAAAAAAATACTGCATTATTTAATGGAATTACATGCAGTATTTTTTCATAATACTGAATGAATGGAATTGCAGTGTATCCTTTATTATGCATGAGATTTAAACACTTACAGACACATGATGGTAGAGCTGAGACTCTGATGCTCTTCATAGTTATTGGAAGCTGTTGAAGGGACTTGAGCTTCTCGATGTGTGAGCGTTGGGTAAATGTCAGTGTGAGTGTTTTATAGCGACACAAGAGGAGGTGATGATTGGACATGGTCACGCCGCTCAGCACAGAAGCTTCCTCTGCAGGAAGAGTGAAGTAAAGTGACTCGCCTGTTCACCTGTCTGTCAAACCGATCATAAAAAAACTCAACTGAGACAAGTACATTAACAACACGAACGTCATCCCCTGTCTCCGTCCACCTCCACAGGAAGGTCAGAGGGCACGGCCCAATCGTGTACAAGTTATGTTCAATCCAAGTGGATCTCACCATGACAGCAGAGCGCTGACTTCAGCTCGGCGATCACAACACTGCCTTCACATTATGAGACAGTGGGTCCCTCGGTCCAGCATATAAAAGACCACAACATCTCCTTCAGTGGCATTTTGTTTGATAAACTGCAGCTGAACTTCAGTATTTAGTTCACACTGTAGCTGCCAACAAGTCACCCTTGTTCAGGAAAAGAATATGCCACTTTTTTGCAAAATAATATTTTTGTTCTGTGTCACTCGTGACAAAAACAAAAGTGTGAAGTAATATATTGAGGTGCGAATTCATCACATTCATACAAGTCAGTGCAGTGCTTCACAAAGAAGGCGGAAATACAAGTGTGGACCATGAAAACAGAAAAGTCAAAAGAAATGGAGCAATTTAACAATAATAATAAAATGGAATGGAATAAAAATATATAACAGTAATAGTAAAACACTGAAATAGAAAAAATAAATAGATTATTGAAATGGAATACTTTTCACATGTGTTCTTGTCGGAAACAGTGTCGACTCTCTTCTTCTGAATCTTTGGCACTCAGACTCAAACCTCACATAAATGATAAAGAAACAAACAAAACATTAAAGACAAAAACTAAACACTAGACCAAAATCTTACATGATACAAAATCAAACCGATGCATCGTATTGAACACGCAACTTATCATCAGCCCTAGACAACGAAACTAAATGAATTAAATATGAAATAAGACAAATGAGAAAATAATTGAAATAAGAAAACGAAAGGGAAACTGGTGTATTTATGTTAGTTTATGTCTGTAGTTCATAAGATGTCTGCTAGGATTTCTTAAAATTGAAAGATGGGGCATTAAAAGTTAATCTCATTGACCTTTGCTCTTACTTCAATGAAAAAAACACTCATGTCACATTTCTCCAACATTCTTCTACTACACAAAGATTAGATGATTGTGCAGTGTTGACAGAGAGTGCAACATTAATGTCAATATAAAAGTAAACTTGAAAACACAGTTCTGACTTGTATTCTTTGCGATTAGCTCTCTTGTCTCTTTCAGCGACACAGGAAAAGCTGGAGTATAAATAGAGGGATGAAGAGGAAGAATGGGGGTACTGTCAGGAGTCTGTAAACACACAGAGAAATGGTAAACAAAACAGCAGAAACTGGAGGAAATGAGGAAGACACTTCATGAGCTCACAATACAACGTTCAAGGGATAAATACAGATGAATAACTATTTCTCCTTTCTCCCCCTGGTTTCCTGTGTTTTCCTCCCTCTGTTTACTTACATGTATATAGCTGTGTGTCTCTGTCTTGTTCAGCAGGTAGCAGTGGCGGGCCGTGCATTTTATACCTGGGCCTTCACTGCTGTCCTGCAGCTGAAACACAGCTACGGTTATTATTTGTTTCGTGCAAAAATGAAGCCAACACCTGTAGATACACTATCTGCCGAGAGTGCGTCTCCTCTCTGCTCTGACTGCAGCTGGGACTGCTGCGCCAGGCTTCTGTGGGCGGCGGAGGACGGGCTCACGGCAGCACCCCCTGCTCATTCACGACAGTGCAGAACGTACGTGCTTCAACGTCAAAAGACCAGAAAATTCTCCAACAACACCAGAACAAGTCAATAGATTTGTCACTAGTAGCTTTTGACAAAAACAAGTCTCCATGAGGGTTTGGAAAGTCGCCAGATTTTGCGAGAAAGTCGCCAAGTTGCCAACACTGGCACCTGCTAAAAATGTCCCCAGTGCAACATTGGACGTAACAATGGTTCCTATCACATATAAAACCAAACAAAAATCTTCATTAAAAACAAGTTGTACAAATAATAATATATAAACATGCATAATAAAGCTACTGCAGATGTAAAAACAAACGCATTTAACTTACCAGAGCTGCTGTTCACTGTTTAAAGACAAACTGCATCCTCCTTTCTTTGTTAATAAAGAGTTTAATCTCACGGTTGTTCAGTAAATCCGTGCGTTTTAGTTCCAGTAAGAAGTCCTTCTCGATTCATGGATGCCAGTGAAGACAGTCGAGCCTCCCCAGTTGTATTTCTTGAAAAGGTTTTAATGTGTTTGAGGGCTAAAAATGTCCGCTCCACAGAGGCAGCAGATATTGGCATTGTCACCGCCCAACACGTCAGGCTAACCCACTGACCAATCACGTACTTGTAGGCCAGCTAGCAGGCTCTGCCACGTAAAAGAATACGCCCAACATGTCAAACTAAAGATCTAATTGGTTAAAGAATATGACAATCAACAATATCGTCCCCGTTCACTTAAAGTGCAAAGGGATTCACTTGTGAGTCTGCAGGCCTCGGGTCTCTCTTCTTACCTAGAGACACAGAGGTGAGATCTGATTGGATAAAAGCTCTACTTAAAACAAGCTGCACTGGAAGCAGAGCAACTGAGGAAGACAGTAGCTGTGCAATGAGAAAATAAGATAATGGGAAAAATATTTTTATAAATTATAATACATGTAGTGTATTTAAGAAAAATTATTAAATTACAAAATAGCTATAACTTTGTGATTCTGTCTAGGCCAGCAGAGAAGGCCTTGCAGGCCCTGACGGCCCGCCACTGGCAGGTAGTTGATGAGAGATGAGGTCAAACAGTTCAAATGCTCTTACTGGTTGTGAATCTACAAAAAGCTGCTCCAAGAAAGAAATCCATTTCCTGTCAGCTCATATCCTCTTCCTGTGGGCGAGAGGTCACATCCTGTTGTCTCAAAGGGCAGCTGATCTCTACCCAACGCACTGCTGCTGCGTCTAAATGCAGTCATACGTTACCTTAACTGATATTTATAAAAGGAAAGAGGCAACGCATCAATTAGGGCAACTGGGGCAAAGCCCAAAGCCTATGGCAGTGAAAGCGGACGGCACTAATTGGATGCCACGTGGGACTGATTGCCTGTTGCTGTGCTGTAATTTGATTGGCTCTTTGCTAAGTACTGTTGTCGTCATTAGTGGTGTAACAGATTGTTGTCGATCCGTGATCTGTACGGATCCCCCCTCACGGTTCAGCACACATGTGAACCGCTGATTGATACCAGTTTACCTTAACCATAACAGTGTTTAAAGTTTTACTGACATCGTTATCTGCCAATGTTCGGTAAAATATGTGATCAGGACATTTATGCTTTCATAGTCGTTGATCTTTGATAATGTCACATTGTAAACAACCAATCTGTGTTGAAAATGACCGGAGGCTAATGAAGTGGCTAATGGGCTGAAAACATATATATAATAGATATTAGAAATGAATTATGAGCTGTTTACATTAGCTCTAAACGGCTTATAATACATCATTAAAACTACTAATGACAAGATTTGTGTTTTTATGAGGGAAAAAAAAAGACTTCAAATGACTATAACAAAGTAAAAGGATAACATTTAGAACTTTTGATAGTTTATTGACCAGAGTGATTGAAATGATTTTTGGGACGGTGGCAAAAAATTCTGGATCCTTGTAGACTAGCTGCTATGATCAAACCACAAGGGGATCTGTATCTACCAATATGGATCATCAAAGATCAGCGGCAAAAAAACGTGATCAGGGATCTAAAAGTTCAATTTGCTCCCTTTTTTTTCTCGGTGATCCGATCCATGACTCTAATCCCTGATACGATCCGAGCCGTGAGTTTTGTGATCCATTGCACCACTAGTCGTCACTGTCTCGTAGTTCTCAGTATTTAGCTAATATATAGGTAGTAACTGCGGTCTACTTGAACTATGTAGATTATCTTCTACAGCACACATTTGAAAGTCTGCCTTTTGAAAAAAAAACGTTGAAAAACGCCTCAGTGCCCACCAGCAGTGGGATATTGTTCGAAACCAAACCTCTGATGGAAATAGTCAGATATAATATTTAGTCGTTTTCCAGAACAAAATTACTAACTTCTAGTTTGTTTTTTTATTTTGTCCCATGTGTGACTTATTCACATAGATATATAATACAGTACCAGTCAGTTTTGGGTGCATTTATATTAATATTAATTACTTTTGTTCGCTTCATTTTATCATTTTTCTGTCAATAGCCGCAGCAGTGTGCAGTTGTCACACATAATGGTGGTCAACTTTGTTGGAGGCCTTTGGAGACAGACAGTGAACTTAGGCTTCCTATTTGCTTTTTTTTTTTATGAGCAGGTCCAAATACTAGTGGAGCAGACCAGCCTTGTCTCACCAAATGTTTAATGAAAAAAATGTTGTGCTCTATCACAACACCGTTGATGCTTTTGGCTCGTCATTTCATGCCAATTAGTCTGTACTAGTCTGACTGCAGTGTTAACCCATTCGCGTGAATATGCTACGCTCAGAGCTAATAGCACCTTCATCCAGGAGATCGGTGTATGTGTCTCATGTGTAATCAAAAGTCTTGTTTACATATTTTTAAGTTATGTTAGTGACGATTGCTGATTGTTTTCTATACTCATGTTATCATTGTTTACATATTTTACATTTAAGGCCTTAAACTTAAACATAACCGGTATTGTTCCACATTAACGACATGGTATAAATTACGTTTAAAAAAGCTTAAAAAGCATATCATGAATAAATGTCTTTAAAAGTGGCAACCTGTTTATTCGCCTTAGCTCACATTGAGACAGGAGTAATGACTAAATGCTGATTAAAGGCATATGTGGGAGTGGAACTCGGGTTTGTGCTTGTCTGAGGTTGAAAAATAAGACATATATGTTAGCACATCTTTTTAAATCTAGTTGGTGCATAATAAAGGATTTATTCCTCTTAATGAAGCAACAGAAAAAGGTTAGAAAAAGTTCAACAATAATATAATCGGTAAGTTGGTTAAACTCAATAAATGCCAACTCAAATAAGGTCATTCAATTCAATTTATTTAGTATAGCCCAAAATCACAAAAAAATTGCCTCAGAGGGCTCTACAATCTGTACACATACGACATCCTCTGTCCCGGAACCCTCACATCGGTACAGGGAAAACTCCCCCAAAAAACCTTAAACGGGGGGAGAAAAAAAAGTAAGAAACCTTAGAGAGAGCAACAGAGGAGGATCCTCTATCAGGATGGACAGAAATGTGATAGATGTCATGTGTACAGAATGAACATTACAGAGATACAACACATTCAATGCATATGACAGAAATGATTCATATAATGAGAGTAGTAAGCAGAATAATGATGGACAAATTACAAGTGGATATAGTAGAACAATGATAACAAAAGCAGTAATGGTATCGGCAATAGCAAGCAATGCGACTACTAATAATAAAGATAGTAGCAGTGGGAGTCAGCAGGACCATGGCAGGAGGCAGGACCAGGGACCAGACATAACCGAATAGAATAACCTCAGTTCTGTCTTCAATCAAGTTGCAGCTCATCCAGGTTTTTATGTCCTTAAGGCTGCTTGACGTTTAGCGAACTGGTTGGTTTTGTCTGGCTTGATCGATAAATATAATTGGGTATCATCTGCATAACAATGAAAGTTTATGGAGTGTTTTCTGATAATATTGCCAAAAGGAAGCATACAGTATATAAGGTGACATCTAGGCATAAAGACGGCAGTGACATAATTGTTTATACTATAGACCAGGGGTGTCAAACTCATTTTCACTCCGGGCCACATCAGCATCACGGTCGTACTCAAAGGGCCGGTTGTAACTGTAAGACTGTATAACTGTAACTACTCCTAACATATTGTTAAATAACTGTCTCTGCTTTTGATTATTGTTTATTCAAGTGTAAAAACATTGTACATGCAGTTATATAAATGTAAACATATATTTAAGCAAATTTCTGTTATTATAACATAAATCATTTTAATTTAGGGTTAAGAAACCCACATTACTCTATCAAAGATCAAACTTTTAAAGAAAATAACAAAGACAAATATCAAACACAAGTTATTACATTAACTTTGTTCAAAGCTATTTTTTTTACCTCTCTGCATCACTAATGTCCCGCCCTGTCTAACTTTAAATTTTTTTTACAAAATAATAAAAAAAATAAAACTTTTTATTTTTTATTTTTTTTTTGCTGGTGGATTCGCGGGCCACATAAAATGACGTGGCGGGCCGGATTCGGCCCGCGGGCCTTGAGTTTGACACGTGTGCTATAGACAGTCTATGGTTTGTACTCATATACTCATAAACTAGTCACATATAGTGTCTTCCAGTCTCTGTACAGCTCTGGGTGTCCACAGACGGCTTAAATATTTTTTAAATTTCATTTCTGTTTCAACAACGTCAGCACGCCAGTGACGACAGGAGGGAATTTCAACACTGATAGGCTTTCACAACACATCCTAATGCAGATAGTTGAAATATTTCAACTCAACACGAATGATGCAACCAAAGGTTTGCTTTGCTTCTGGTGTGACTACACTATCATAATCTAACAATAAACATGCTTATAATTCATGTTTTAATAACACTTATATAGTGTTATTAAAACATAATACTGTTAACAAGCATGCTATGTGACTTACAAGGACCTTCATTCCTACTAAATAACCTGTATTACGAGGACCGTAATATAAAGCGTTACCCCAGATCCTGAAGAAGTCAGTTTATTGATGAATTCATTATTATTTGAACTATTGTGTAATACAACATTAATCACTATATGTTCAGCAGAAGTTGTGTTGAGTTTAACAGTTAATAAAAAAAAAGGTTTAATAATCTGTGTGTCAGTGCTGCTGCTGTCTCTGTGAGTCTTGAAGTGACCCAAATAAACCTGCAGTGTGTTCAGGTGCTGCATGTCTCATCACGCCCCAGCTGTTCTCAGCTATGTCAGCACAGCTGGCCTCCACCTGAGCCCTGCTGCAGTCACAGAAGCTGAATCTCAAACACAAAGGGATCAGGGGAATGACTGCTACCTGTAGACCAGCAGCTCGTTTTTCCTGTTGCTCAGCTTGGTTTTCAGGAGTGTTTTTAAATAGTTGTAGTCACAGCCGAAAAATAAAATACAGCCACAAGCTGCTGCCATTCCGGGTTCTTTCCATCAACAGATTTACATTACAGTCATTTAGCAGACACTTTCATCCAAAGTGACTTACAATTCAGAGTCTATCACAATTCAGAGTCTACACCGTAGGCACAGCTACGGGAGCAATTTTGGGGTTAAGTGTCTTGCTCAAGGACACATCGACATGCAACTAGCGGAGCCGGAGCCAGGGTTCGAACTGCCGACCCTGTGATTGAAAGACGGCCCTGCTATAGATAATTGGCAGGCTTTGGTCTTAGGAGAGACGGCATTCATCCCACTTTGGATGGAGCGGATCTCATATCTAGACTCGAGTATCATCATCAAGTACTCAATATACAGAATAATATACATTGGTATTGTATTATATTTGTTGATGCATTAATGTGTTCATCACGTTAATGTTGCAGCTAGTAAAGGTGGAACTAATTTCAATTATGTTATATACTGCTGGGTAGTTAATAAATGGGTAGTAATAATAAATCCTCATTTTTGGTTGATTTGTTTTGTTCTAATAATCGAAATCTAGAGTAACTAAAGCTGTCAGACAAATGTAGTACTGTCAAAAGTAGAGCTATTAAGTAGCAGAAACACTTTAATATTGTACTGTTCAATGCCAAAAGTGTTGACCAAGTACAGTCCAGTTACAAAAGGTTGATGTATAATGGCGAATTATGTAAAATGGCCGCCAAGCCAAGGCAACAGCAGTCCAAGCTTTGGAAGTTTTCATTGCAAAAGTCATCCTTTTTTTTGTACCTGTACTTGTCATACATGTGCCTACCACATTTCTAACAAGAACAATATTATTAAATGATCTTTTCAGAAGATTGACGGTATGATCCCCGGCTCGTCCAAACCATGTGGACGTGTCCTTAAGCAAGACACTTAACCCCAAGTTGCTCCCGAAGGCTGTGCCCACGGTGAATGGGCAGGGGGCCCCTTGTATCCCTGCCATCACTGTATGAATGGGTGAATGACATGTAGCGTTGGTTTTATCATTTTATGCTACTGTCCGAACACAAGAAATTCAAAGCAATTGCCGTGAAGATCCGGGCCATGTCTCCATTCAGCGATCAAATCCTTGTTTGGGGAAGAGGAAAAGGAGCAGTCATATATACTGCGGAGTTCACTCGTATTTAGGAGGGCACTTCCTAATTAACCAGCAACGCTTCCAGCAACCCATTGAGTCCAGTAGAGGGAAACCCATTGAGTCCAGTGGAGGGAAACCCA
>NW_022280094.1:1062949-1066978 GCF_004355925.1 Anarrhichthys ocellatus
TATGTATATATGTATGTATGTATGTATATATGTATGTATGTATGTATGTATATATATGTATGTGTGTATGTATGTATATATATGTATGTGTATGTATATATATATGTGTGTATGTATATATGTGTGTACGTGTATATATATGTATGTATGTATGTATGTATATATGTATGTATGTATGTGTATATATATGTATGTATGTATGTGTATATATATATATGTATGTATGTGTATATATATATATGTATGTATGTGTATATATATATATATGTATGTATGTGTATGTATGTGTATATATATATATATATATATATATATGTGTATGTATGTGTATATATATATATATATATATATATGTATATATATATGTATGTATATATGAATATATATGTATGTATATATATGTATATATGTATATATGAATATATATGTATGTGTATATATATGTATATATGTATATATGAATATGAATGTACCAGATCAGATTGCAGACTTGATGAAGGATGGACAGTTTGTCAGTATGAGGATGGCTGTTGGAGACCAGGGCTGCACAAGCAGGACCCCTGTGATGACTTCTGTTTCTATGGAACATTGTAATTTATACGGTGTGGGGGAGAAATGGATACAGCATAGTATGTGGCTCAGCCCCCCACATTTAGTTCATTTTGAATCCCTCCACTCTTCCATAAGAGGTGACGGAAGCAACAAACTGACTCTGCTCACTTCCTGACTGTGTTATGACGGATTGCTCATGCACGCTGATTTTCTCCTGCCTATGCCAGACGGAGTGATCATTCATCGACTGGAACAGTTAATTGAAGAAACCCTTTAACCTGGCTTGCATTCTTATCAAGCAATTCATTTCAGAGCAGAAATGAGAGCGAAGCAAAGTAGAATCCTGCTGTTACTTTTCTTTTCAGTATCTCAGATCTCACACCAGAGCTTCATGAGGTAAAGAGTTATTAAGTGTTGATGTGGTTTGGTTTCACCGTTGCTCCATGGAGAGCAGCCTCAGCCACGGCTTCCCCTAACAGATCAATGGAAAAAAAAAAATCCTCCAAGTAGGATACAATATCAATAACAGGAGAGAAGAGCCTCAATTCATTTAACACCAACACATTTCAGCCCCAGTGCAAGACGTAACACGACACTGGTCTGAGTCCACCACACGTACAGAGGAGAGGGATACAGAGGGTTTATGCAAAATCTCATTAATGCTCTTTGTCATCTTATGGTCTGTATTGTGGTATCGCCCAACCCTACTTGTTCACTGTTGATAGACATTTCTACACTATCATTGTCAGTTTACATCAGTTACCTGTGTTGGTGAAGATTCAAATTCTGAAATGATCACCGCCTTCAGTATTTCTTTATTGTCATTTTTTGTGTTGATTAAGCAGAGGGCTGTAATGTTTGATTCACCTTCACTGGCCTGTGGTAATACCAACGACTCATCTGATGTATTTCTCACATTCCACCTCTTTGTTTCTCACTTTTCATCACTTTATTTCTCACAAACAGTTACTCTCCTGCTCTGCTTCCTTTCATTTAAAGATGATTGTAGTTTATTTAGTATCTTCTGATCATTCTTTGGTTACTTGTCTTTCTGTCCATTCTGTGCAGGGACTGTTTTGGCAAGGTCTTACTTGAAAACGTTAGATCTCAGTGAGACTTGACCTGAATTGCACTCAGCCTGCCAGATTTATTGTATCTAACTGCAAAAGTGAATCAGATGGTGGACTTCCACTTTAGGGCAGCAGCCTTGAGGAACCAGCATGCCTCTCTTGTTCTCCCACTTGCTCCCCTGGCTGAGAAAGCAATCTTCTGTACTCCAGCGCGGCGCGAAGGATCTTAATCTTTTGTTTTATTTCATTTTGTTTTGTTCCTTTCCCTTCTCTTTTACTCACACACACACACAGATACACATATATAGCTTGGAGCTAATCTAGCTACGTGCTAAACGGCTACCGGCACGTATAGACGCCAGGTCTCCTGTTGGCTATCCGCCATTTTTGAGTCTCACGCATGAGAGACGTCACTACGTCCCAACTACGTCATACGTCGCTGAGCTGTTCCCTCTTTTCGATCGTCTGTTGATTTTAGATAGCGTGCTCATGAATGTATAGTTGTTGTTAGTTTAGATATTAGTTGACTAGATCATTAGTATTAGAACGTAATAAACTCTGTTATATTTTAAAGAGCAGCTGTCTGTGATTACTTTGTGCATGTATTGTGATAATAGCTGTATATGTGGTCTGTGCTCGAACTTAAACCTTCACTTTCACTCTGAATGTGTAATAGTACTCGGACTATTGACATTGCGAGTGAACACTAATTATGAGACTTAGTTTATTGTTTGGTTATTGGTCCCTGTTCGCAGGGTGGTGCCCCGTTATTAATAATCATTAATAATTGTTACTGACATTAATAATTCTATTGATGTCAAGAATTTAGTTTCTTAGATGCTGATAACCCAAACACGCTCCTTTACATTCCCAACATATTGCTGATAACCCATGTCAGGCTATGTTATTCCCAACAATGCCGATTTAAAAAAACAAAAAAAAAAAACGCCTGATTTTATGCTTTGTCAGGTCTGTACGCAAGACGACAATCAACCTTTTTTTGGTACTCGTTTTCTGAATGGAGTCGGATCAAAAATCGGATCAGCACCAAAGAAAAAAGGGAGCAAATATAACTTTTAGAGATCCCTGATCATGTTCTTTTGCCGCTGATACTAATTGCAGATCTTTGATGATCCATATTGGTAGATACAGATCCTTTTGTTTGATCATAGCAGCTGGTCTACATGGCTCCAGGCTTTTTTGCCACCATCCCAAAAATCATTTCAACCGCTCAGAAGTCAGTAAAACATCAACAATTCTAAATGTTATCCTTTTGCTTTATTGTCATTTATAGTGTTTTCCATAAAGGCACACAATTCAAATTATTAGGAAGATTCACGAGATCACATGTGAATACATCATGTTAACGTTATAATTTACCTTTGCTCAATACTCATTTTCACTGAACAGAGCCTGAACGCATCATAATGTAACCAAATGGAACCTTCGTTTGTGGTCCATTAGCGTTACTAGCTCTCCTCCGGTCAATTCAAACACTGACTGGTTGTTTACAATGTAACATTATCAGAGACTAGAAAAACATACATGACGTCCTGATCTCATATTTCAGTATTGGTGGATAACGATGTCGGTAAAACTTTATTTCACTCTGTGATGGTTAATCTTAAACTGTGTCATTAATCAGCGGTGCTGAACTGTGAGGGGTGATCCGTACGGATCATGGATCGCCAACGATCCGTTACACCACTAATAGAGACGGTACGGGCGTTATAGTGTGGACCATAGAAAGTCTATACGGTTTCTACACAGAGTTTTGTCCAGTCTCTGTACAAATATGTGGTACTATTTCTTTTAGAGTTCTGGGTGTCAACAGACGTTTACAATACGGTTTCCCTCATTCTGTGATCAAGAACATCAGGTCGACAGTGATGACAGGAGGACAGAGAGTGTCGCCTATTTTCTTCACAGCAAAATTAGACGGTGAAAAATGGTCTGTTGACGGAACAAAGTCTATAGTTAAAACGTCATCAGTGAGAGCAAAGAAGATGAAGGCGTCTTCGTCATTCTGTTGAGGTCTGTCCATGTCTATGCATCCAAATATTCCCTCAAACACCATCACTGGGTTCATTGCTCTGATGTGATGAACAGCAGCCTGTCACACAGTGATGCTGAAGTCGCTGTTGTGGCACTGCTGCAGAACAATGCTGACAGAGCTTTTGAACCATCACAACTCATGGTGATGTGGAGCATGTGTAAATAGACAGATGTGAGAATAGGTATGTGGGCTGAAAGAAAAGGCAAAGCCTCAAAAAAATGCAGATTATAAAGATCTAAACCTATTTTATTTTTAAATAACAAATTTAGAGGAGTTTTGTAGCCTTGTTGGAGCTATGCTTTTTGATAGCAGGTAACTGGATTGTGAGGCTAAAACATTTTTTTTTTACCA
>NW_022280094.1:1067078-1074011 GCF_004355925.1 Anarrhichthys ocellatus
CAAAATATACTTCATGCATGTTTGTTATTTTTATGTTTCCTCTGTCCCCCCCCCCCCCCCCCCCCCAGTACTAGCACTATAAACAGCCACAGCTTTGCGTAATGCTTGTGTTCGACATCTGTTTTGGTTGGAGATATGTCACAATTGCTAAAACTTCTCTTCCTGCATCTGTTTATGGCTAGCTGTAGGAGTGGAAAGTGGATGTGTGCAATAGCTGGAATCATTTTGATAACAAACATGCATGAAGTATATTTTGGGGTAAGATGAAACTGACAGTAGCATGTGGGGATGTCACAAACGCCACAGAGGGTACTTCTCAAGTCTCTTAATTGTCGTTTCCTCGCTCCTCGATCCTCGCTTGAACCGGAAGTTGTTTCTGCGCCGCCATATTGACGGCCGTCCCAAAGCTCTAATGTAGCTCGGCGGATGGAGGATGGAGGAGGGACCTCGGAGGAGCCATGAGTGAGGAACCACGAGAACAGACTTCCAGGAAGTCTTTTAACGGCCGACACTCCCCCTCATTGTTCATCTGTTATGTGATTGGACGCTGCAGCCGATCGGACTGACTGACTGGAGTTTAACACCAGAGTGAAGACGGATCACAGAATAAACTTAACGCTTTATATTTGATTAGGTTTCTGATTCACCATCTGGTTTAAATAAATGTTCATTGTAGTCTGAACAACAAAAGGACCACAAACAACTTTCTGCATTTATTAGAAAGATTTGTGTTTTCATGATCTGATGTTTCCCTCAATAACTTTTATTATGAATACAATTAAAGTCAGAGAGAGCTGGAGAGACGAAACACTTTTTAGTTTTATCATTGAAGAGAAACAATAATCATATTCTGGGTTATTTAATAATGACGCCACAGTTACAATTTCAAAACATACAGACGCAAATAATTCATAAATAAGACGATCGCATTCCGCCGGTAGAAATCGATCCTGCGCTTATACACAGGACACAGTTTGTTAACAGACAACAGAGAGAAACACTTCTACAGTGATGATTACTGTCTTTATTAGTTATTATTATTATTAAGTACAGTGATCATGTGAACAGACACAAACTTCTCAAAAGTCTCTCCAGCTGTTAGAGCCGACTGACAGCTGATCCAGCTGTGATCATCAGCCACCGTCATCAGAAACACGTCGCTTCACGTGACGCAACTGAGGAAAGGACGTCTCATGTATTTTAAAACATATTTCCTTGTTCCTCTCCTTGCATGGTTTCCTCCATGCATCCCTGGTGAGAGGGACTAAGACGCAAGGAAAGGACGCAAGTGAGGGAAACGGGGATGCAATTAAGAGACTTGAGAAGTACCCAGAGAACAGGCCCCAGTCAGCCCTAATGGTGTTTTTGCAGACATTAAGGAGGACAGGATTGTTGATCAGTACCAGTGACACTTAAACCATACATTTAAATCATGATCAATGAATTATACTGCACTAGTGAAATATTCTACGTCCTGAGGCTTTAGCCACACTGGCATTGTGACTTGATGAATGGCATTGTTGGTCTGTCCACCACTTTGGTCCAGACTAAAACTGTTGTGTGTAAAATGTCTGTGTGTTTTGTTGTGTGCGAGTACATATTGTCCTGTCTACAGAATGAGTTTGTGTGTATGCCCATGTCAGAATTAGAGGCTGAATGTTAAATGTCACAGATAACGCTCTCTAAGAATCAAAGCCAGGGTGATATCTAGTAAGATGAAAATAAAGCTATCCTTGGTTCTATGTCCTTGTTCTCTCGTCAGCAGAGTCTTAGTCATTTATCTTTCAGTGGGCATTGAGTTCTGTCTACTAACTCTTCATAAAAGTTCATTAGTCTTCCTGGTAGCAACTCCATTGTCATAATTGTGTTTGAAGCACTTCTGTGTCAAATTTATGTTTCAAAACTCGGCAAAGTAAAATGTAACAGTAATGTTGGCTTGAGATCAAAAGACTGTCAATAAAGAGAATGTGGTGACCACTCTCCTTCACAAATTCCTCTTCTGTAGACATTGATCGTTATTTTGAAATATTGCTTATGAAATGGTACTTTTGATTAGGTTTTGTCGTTAACTTTGCTTGAGGAATGTTGCCCTGCTGTATAATCAGAACTAACTTTCTTTTGTTTTGTGCAACAATCCAGGCCTCATGGAGCTGGGGACTCAACGGCTGCTGTACACCAGGGAGCTCGATCCATGCCCGGTTCCCAGCAAACTACCATAAAGGGTGGGAACCTTGATTGCCCTTTGGCCCCTTTTTCCCATCCCTCCCCCTAAATTGTCCCAGTGGTGATATTGTCCTCTCCCGCCTGTGGCCTGCAAAATGATTGGCAAGCTGAAACAGAACTTGCTGGTGGCGTGTCTGGTCATCAGCTCGGTCACGGTCTTCTACCTGGGCCGCCATGCCATGGAGTGCCACCATCGCATCGAAGAGCACAGCCAGTTGGGCGGTATCCTGCCTCTGTCAGCCCTGGGAGGCAGCATGCGGACCACCTTACGGACAGGCCAGAATCTTAGCACACCTTTTGTTTACAACAAAGACATGCCACTCATCTTCATCGGCGGAGTGCCCCGCAGTGGGACTACGCTAATGCGAGCCATGCTGGACGCCCACCCTGAGGTGCGCTGTGGCGAAGAAACCCGCGTCATCCCTCGTATCCTGGCCATGAAGCAGATGTGGAGCCGCTCAGGCAGGGAGAAGATGCGCCTGGACGAGGCTGGTGTGACGGATGAGGTGCTGGACGCTGCCATGCAGGCCTTCCTGCTGGAAATCATTGTCAAACATGGAGAGCCCGCCAACTTTCTCTGCAACAAGGACCCTTTTGCTTTGAAGTCGCTCTCCTACCTGGCCAAGATCTTTCCCCGTGCCAAGTTTGTACTCATGATTCGTGATGGCCGGGCTTCAGTCCACTCCATGATCTCAAGGAAGGTAACAATTGCCGGCTTTGACCTGGGCAGCTACCGGGACTGCCTGACCAAGTGGAATCGGGCCATAGAGACAATGTACACTCAGTGCTTGGAGGCAGCGGACAAATGCCTACCTGTGCACTACGAACAGTTGGTCCTTCATCCTGAGAAATGGATGAAGACACTGCTGAAATTCCTTGACGTTCCTTGGAATGATGCCGTCCTCCACCACGAGGAGCTTATTGGGAAAGCTGGAGGAGTGTCCCTCTCCAAGTAAGTAATTGTGACAGCTCCTACAACATTTCCTTTGTCCTTTCCTTAGCCCACAAACCAAGCCCTGACATCTTGTTTGCGGATTTTGAAAGCTAGTAGTTATAGCAAGGACACCAATGGATCTTCACTGTGTCTTATGTTTTGGTGATAGTTTGAGTCTCGTAGGAAAAATGGGTTGCAGCAGAAAGATAGTGAATGGCTCTTTTTAATTCGATGGAATCTTTAGGCCGGACACGGTCAAGTCAGGTTGAACTTTTACACTTATTGTTTACACTGTAATTGTAGCGACACACAGTAGAACATCACTCTGGCTATTGTGACTGTGTCTTTGATCCCACTTGTTTGTAGCTTGGGGAGACTTGCCCATGTACTTACATCCAGACACAGCTGTTCAATTTCAGAGTAATTACAACATCAGCCATTGCAATGCCTTTTAAGAATAGATTTTTTTATTCAAGCAGTACACTCAAGCTAAAATTCTAACCTCCATTGTCTTCTTGTTGTTCCTTGTTTGTTGTATTATAGGGTTGAGTCCTTGTAAAATGGGGGTCAACGCCCCTTGTCTGTACCACTATGCTTCAGGGTCATTTAGGGACTTGGGTACCACCAGTGAGGACACACTGAATCACCACCCATTAGTGTGTCATGCCGTCCATGTTGATGCCGATAATGAGCAGCAGCTTTTTACAAGGCGCTTCCTCTACAGCTGCAGATTTATTACATTGTTCATTGCTGACATAATGGTGGTTAGATAAATAGTTGCTGTTGTAAGAAGTTGTGATTTGTGCCAGCCTCACACGGCCCACGTGGTAAGCTGGGTCTCCCATGCATCACATTCCCAGTGCAGGAGAAATGAGCTTCGACATGCCCACGTCTACTTAGTTTTTAACTACTTGGCCTTGTGGGGGAGAAGTATGGATCTGCTTTTAACTGGAGGAAAGTGACAGGCGGCAGTGTGTACTTTGTATATCATTTTTTTATTAAATATGAGTTCCTGCGGGCCTTCAAATAAGCATGCACCTCTGGCTTTGAAATAAATCCTTCCCATGTTTTCACAAAGCCTCCAGACTTTCCATCATTACATCTCATTTGGAAATTAAACATCCTACAGCTCAGCACAGCGAGGAAGCTAGTCATTAGTGAACACATGAGATTATGTCTACTCTGCAGTATTGTAAGCAGGTTTTCCTAATGGCCCTGCCTGGTGTCAGAGTTGTTTTGGTTTTAGCCTCTGGAAGTCTTTGAGGAAACGCTGAAGGGTATCAAACTCATTCCTTGCTTCTGTCTACCCCCCCTCTGTTCCACCCTCATCCTGCCACGTAGCATAGAGCTCACATATCCTCTGGGAGGGCTTCACACTCAGTCTTCTACTGGTAGAACTGGAGTTCCAACGTTCTCACTGGTTGCAAAAGCACATATTTATTCAACAGTTTATCAGTGGTGGAATGTAACATTTACTCAAGTAATACTGTATTTAAGTCAGGGTAGGAAATTTACATATTTTTTAGGGGGCAATTTTTGCCCCCACTGGCTGAAATCCAGGGGCATTTAAAAAAAATTGGGGGCACTTTTTGAAACATGTGAAATAACATTTAACCTTTGTTCAAAATAACAAATATACTTATGTAGGCTTACAGTATATGAGCAATTGTCATCAAATGGCAGTAAGACTATTAGCAGTGGTCTACAGATTCAAAGTGTTTTCTTAGATTTTTTTGAACAAAAAACAAACAGAAATCAGACAATCATTTTCAATTTATTCTTATTTCTTTGTGGTTATTTATTATTATTAAATTTTTTTTAAACAACTATTAACAATTATTAAGTCAACACTGCCTTGCTTACATATACATCAGTCATTGTATGGAATTATTGAGAAAGATATTTTTGTAGCACCTCAAATATTGTGATATTACCCATTTTTGTCCTGAATATATGCATTAGTCATTGTATGGAATTTTTGAGAAAAACATTTTTATAGCACCTTAAACAATTTTAAAATGTGCCATTTGAAGGTACAAATTCAGTTCAGAGTTTTTTGCTGAGTAAAATATCTTAATTGACTGTCAGTCAGGTATTATTAATTTCCAGCAACCCTCAAATCAAAGAATAAAGACACTTTGCGCACAATTTAGGTGTATTTTTTCCTTTAAAACCTCCTCCACCCCATCCCTATTTTGGAGCAAAACCGCCTAAAATGACATACCCAAATTAAAATGGCTGTAGCTTCTGAACCACTCAGACTATATGCATCAATGAGGTCTTTCTAGAAAGAAAACCCCCTAAGGTTCCTTGTGGAAGTATCTGAGACCTGTAGGTCATACAGAAACAGAGCAGTGGTCCTTTGACCTCGGTAAAAATTGAAGATTTTTGTCTGCCTAAAATAAAAAGTATCTTTCAGTATAAATAACTGCCTGTGGCTGTATCTGTACAGCGGACTTGCTGTGTGTAATGGCTGCGACAGAGCGCACGATCGAGTATGCCGGTAGCTCATTTATGCAAGGTTATACGTTGGTTTACGGCTTACGTAAGAAACAGTCAAGGTTTGCACTATAAGTACTAGCGTTTTCTGAAGGCAATAGTTCCATGGTAACATCCGCTAGCACATTGTCGGGTCTGTAATGTGTCTTTTTCCGTCGAAATGCTGCAAGATCCGACTTGCAGCGGTTATGGCGACTTTAGACAGTGTGTGTTTGGGCTCCGTTTGTGACAAAATCCAGAAGAAATGAAAGAAAATAGATGTTTTCTTTGCAAAGATGAGGATTTGGGGCATGCTGGGATACCAAACCCGGCCATGTTTTGTGACGTATTTTGCGGAAGCAAGCCATACGAACGGAAGGGGAGGGGATCGCGGACGCCGGCGTCCTCGCCAGAGTGGAGAAGGTAAACTCACGAGATGCAGGTAGCATGGTTTATACTTAACGTGAATATAATTCATTTAATCTAATTCCCATTATGCAATATGTATACTTTGTTGGCATCTTATTCTGAAAACCGGATATTCGTCTGAAGAAACCGGATGTTGTCTCACGTTAATCTTTCCGCTAGCTTTCAAAGTCCTTCGCTCGCTCCCGATCTGCACCGTTTGAATGAGTTTACCGTGAATTTCAGCATATAGGTGCACTAAAATTTAAGTGTCGGCTCAGTTGACCGCAGTCACAGGTCTGAAGCGCTCCATTTATTTGTTTAGAAAGTTCGGTTCTTCACGCACACGCAACATCAGTCAAGGAGACAATCAAAACCATTCTATGGCAACTGGACTGGGTCATATAGGCTACGATGTTTTTGACAAGTTCATTAAATTATCATTATTATTATTAGAGGAAATTATGGGGGCATTTTTTGCCCCCTCCTAGTGATATCAGGGGCAAAATTATATTTCTTAGGGGCATTTTTGCCCTTTGCCCTCGTGTATTTCCGACGCTGATTTAAGTACAATTTTGATGCTACTCTTTACTCCACTACATTTCAGAGAGAAATGGTGTAATTTCTACTTCACTGAAACACACACAAAACAAAGATAGATATATATATATATGTATATATGTGTATGTATATATGTATATATGTATATATGTGTATGTATATGTGTATATATGTGTATGTATATGTGTGTATATATGTGTATGTATATGTGTGTATGTATGTATGTATATGTGTGTATGTATATGTGTGTATGTATATGTGTGTATGTATATGTGTGTATGTATGTATGTATATGTGTGTATGTATATATGTATATGTGTGTATGTATATAT
>NW_022280094.1:1074021-1113051 GCF_004355925.1 Anarrhichthys ocellatus
TCCACTCTGTAACACCAGGTTTTATGTCAATAATTTAAGCTTATCAACTTAATAGTTGTTTGGATCAGGTTGCTCTTGAAAAATGAGATAACGGCTCTTATTTCAATGTGTCAGTACACAATACACTGTAAGCATCGGGGCCCAAAAAACAACTGGATCAGCACAATAAGCGTGATGGCAGCAATTGATTTAGTTATTTTACAAAAATAAATTACATTGATATAAAATTTCAACCGACCATAAAGGAAATTAATCATCTTATCTCTACTTATTTTGTAACCAAGATAAATCCTGTGAACCCGGCTGAACGATTCCAAAGCTCATCTTAACAAACTGTCGGGTGTATTGTGGTTCAGGCCAACATACCAGAGAGACTCCCAAGTGCTCCTCAGCCATGCTGGAACAACACTCGACTGCTACGGCTCGATGGCGAGGACTCGTTCAATGTTCAACGCTAGAATGCTACACCACTTGAAATAGAAAAACAAACATGAGGCCAAACTGAACAAAATGTCCGCACAGGGAGCGAGCGAGAGAGAGAGAGAGAGCAATTAAAGCTCTTTGGGATCCAGATGCAGATGTGTGGTCATTTAGTGCACACGTCACCCCTCCACAAATTGAATCTGATAAAATATTAATAAACGGGGACCCTAACCGGAGCGCTCTGAGCTGAGCTGCAAAGAGGCATGGAGACACTGCTTTGTCTTGCATGTCTACATCGAGCTACACTGTTGACAACCACAGTCGGGGACAGAGTCCAAGAGGCTCTCTGATACAATATTGATTTTCAGGCCAAAGCAAATTCGGTGTGGTTAGCAGCCACAGTGTTGGACACATGTAGCCAGGAAAGTAAGTCTACTCTGCGGCAATTACTTTAGCTGCAAGGCTGTCAGCTGTGTCTGCATGGAATACTCTGTCAGGGTTAAGGTTAGTGAGCGTCCGGTCGATCAAGAGAGAGCGTGTATGTGATGAGTATGAAGTTAGCAGTAACGTACCAGCTTTGAACTTGGCAGTGTGGTGTGTGTTTAGTTTATTCAAAGTTAATTAGATGCGACAACTCCTCAACTCCCAGGCCGAGTCCCTGTGTTTCTTGTCCCTGGCTGATTGAAGTTAAGAGGATTAGTCCCAAAGTCAGCAGCTACTCTAGCCAATCCTGCTCCTTCCTGAAGCTCACATGATGAGTTACAGGACATGACGCGACGCAGTCTCTTTTGGTCTCTGGAGTAAGCTTTTAAAAAATGGCAAAAGCAGAGACTACACACACAAACTCTCGCTGCAAATCATGAGCCGGACTGCGCTGCTTCGCCAGGTCAGGATGAGTCGCGGCTAGCTCTGTAGCGCCGGCACCCGGTGTGTGTATGGAACAGCTGGACCCTCGAGCACACACCAGGCCTGGCTCCTCAGAGCACGTCACTGTGTCTGTGTCCAGCTGTGTTGGCTTTATAGCGAATTAAAGAATCCGCTATGAAGACAACACAGCTGCTCTTCAGCAGGCGAGAAAGCAGGCCAGAGTGTTGAAAACATTTCTATTCAGAATCGGTATGTCATCTGAGTGGTTCTTCTGAAAGGCCTTTATAGTGACCGATATGATAAGTTTGATCAGGAGTTCCTCACTTTCTGACTAACAAATTAGATTAATACCATGATGCTTTGCTGACAGTTTAACATTCTACGTTGTGTTTTCCCGATCAAACAGAGGGTAGTTTGCAGTACAGGTGTTAATGATTAACCATTGAACCATGTGATAAGTTAAACAAAGAAAAAGATAAACCCAGGGACTAATGACTTAAAGGAGACAATCTTCGGTGTGCCAGAGCTGTTGCTAACTTCAGAGCTAAACCCCTTTAGTTTATCCGGCAGCTGTCTGACAGTGGAGATGCAGTAACGTAGCGTGGGTCTAATCGCAGGTCTTGAGGAGTTGTAGCAATTATTCACCGGGAAATAAACAGCGCACACATTATACTACTATGTTCACAGCTATAACGGTACTGCTGATTCCACACCCATCACAAACAGGCTCTCTCTTTCGACCAGACACTCGCTAATGTCACATCCGTCTTCTATTACACTGGAGGAAACTGAGTATGCTAGGCAGAACCATGCGATGGCATGTGGCCACTGCATGTGACTATGTCTCCTGGACGGTTCAAGTGGGGACCGCCTGTTTTGCGCATACACAGCAACTGGTGATAAAATATCAATTTAACTTGTTAATTTAACTGTTGCAATTGGGTGGCGTATTAGGCTCAACTGGCCAACTACAAGAGGTCATGGTGCCATAAAGTTGTATCTGGTGCAGTTGTATAGGAGTATTTTCATTAGTATGTTTACATGAGCACAGTACCGGTCCCAGATACTGGTATCGGTATCCGAGCATCACTATTAACAATGATGCTACGTTGAATTAAAATATTTTGTATGTGTAAAAAGCATCAACTGTAAAAAAAATATGTCTGTAGTGTCCTTGACGTCACCCATGATGTCTGAAGAACGGCTGTGAAGCTCAAAGTTGGTGGCCATCTTGGCAGTGACGACACAGCCTAACTCTAAAAACGGGCAAAGAGATGGAGCCGAGGCAGGCATGGTGACGCAGCAGAGACGGCTAGCAAATAGCGACCTGGTACCCACCTTTCACTCAAAGTGTCCACGCCCGCCATTATGCTTAACTTCAAGCCTTAATACAATTTAAATGGGTGAGTTAATTAAAGACCCCCATTCAAATGCAAATGTTTATAATTGTATCGTTGGACTTGCTTGACCATCATCATCTGAAGGTTTTTTTTTCGACAAAGCTTTCCCTGCTAGAGACGAGGCTTTTTTTCGGGACCTTATCCCAGAACAGGGAGCCGTTCCACCCCCCCTACCCTCCATCCTATTTGTGATCTTGATGTCTCTATCCGATTCGCTCTTATCAGCTGTTGGTGATACAGAACACCATCTTGGGTAAAGGAGGCCTAGCAATGAATAATTGACAAGCCAGAGGCCATTATGAGCATCAGGCTGAAGGGAAGTGGTCATGTGACGGGCGGAAAGGTTTTTTGTCACATCACATTTAGAACCAAGAAGAGGGATGTGTGTGCATAACTTGTTCAGCAGTGTGAGTGCAAATGATTTTAGATTGATGATGGGAATCACACAGATGGGTTATTTATACCTCATTTTATTATGCTGTTGAGTAGAGGTGCAACAGATCATAACGCTAACGGTTCAGATCGTATCAGGGATTTGAGTCACAGATCACGGATCGGATCAGCTCAATGAGGGGTTCAATTTTTTGCCGCCAATTCCAATGGCAATGATTGATGATCCATATTGCCAGATAGAGATTGTTTTTGTTGTTTGTTTTTGTTAAAGCAGCTGTTATTTAAGGCTTTTTCACCACTGTACCAAAAATCATTTCAACCCCTTGGAAGTCAGTATAAACTATATCAAAATCTATCATTTCGGTTAGTTTTGTTTTAGGGTTGATAGGCTAAGAACAAAGCTTGAGTCAAAAATGGCTGCAACTCTATCTCCTTGAGGGAGAGTATTATAGATTGTTATATTATACATGAGTATAATATACTCAAAGACGACCCACTCAACCTCTTAGCAACAGAAGTTGAGTGGGTAGTCCTTCAATCAGAAGACCGACTGCAGGTGGCACCTTGCATGGTAGCCCCTGCCATCATGATGGTAAAGCTGAGCTGCATTTGCTATTCTCCGTCTTTGTCTTTATCTTTTTATCTTCCCCCTCGACACTTAGCAGCCTCGGGTCTTGATGGAGTTACCTAAAGTGATTCCTTACCCATCTTTTGAGTGGATTTTTGGTTGTTGGCCCGTCTCTCAGAAACCATCTCCACCGTTCCCCTGAGATGACAAAACCAGCTCACTGTATTAATCATGCAGGAGAGTATACCCGTACAGTGTAAAGATTCAATTGCAAAGTAAATGGATTAGAGGAAAGTGAACTGCCATATTGACGTTCAGAGTCAGACGGGAAACACTGGGATGGAGAAGCTGGACTGCAGACACTAAATGGATGTATGTGTGTGGGAAGAAAGCAACCAACAATAAGGAAATGAAGTGGCTTTAATTTTGGCAAAAATGAATTGCTCTTCAACAGAGATGGTATCGTTAGGATTTTATCGGTTTGGTTCTTTATTGATACTCTCATCTGTTCTTTTCCATTGTGAAACTATTTGTTTTGAATATATTGTTTAAAAAAAGAAAACATTCAGAACAGGATTTAGATTTATTTATATTTTAAATAGTAGCAATAGTAATGTTAACAGCAAAGTCACAATATAAACTCAGTAAAATCTCATTGGAAACAAATCTAAAATGTCAATGAAATAAATAATATTCCTGACATCACAATACTGAGTGAAGTTTGGAAAGAATGAGTAACACAGATATCAGTCATTCTGTCCTCCTTCCTCTACTGATGTTATTCACTGCCTGCAAATACCACTAGTAGTGAAAAAAGTGGCTGCTTTTTTTGCACGTTTATTCAAAACTGCCAGATATTATCCAATAACATTCATTATGTTCTCCCAACAGGCAGAGGGTGCTCAGTAATATTAGGTTAGCTAACGTTAATGTTATTTATCGAGTTTATGCTAGCATTTTAAGATGAGATTTGACAAGTTATGTCATTTCACACTTACTGATATTATATATGGCAATATCAACCTAAAACTTTAAACTTGATCAATTAACACACAGGAGTTACAAAATGGCAGATGCTGGTGGGCGCTTTGTCTTTGCTCCCTCACTGAAGGTGTAGTCAACACGTGGAGTGTAAGAGAATTTTCCAAACAACCAAAATCCACACTCGGGAGCCGACTCCTGAGGTGTTAGTTTTGATACATTAGGTGTTAAAATAACATTGAAAAATGAACACCGGACATTTTTTGCCCTGTGAGGAAATCTCCAGACTCCCTTAACAATCATCAGTAAATGTTTGTTGCTAACTAATGTGTCAATAAGAGTGATATTGAGGACTGTAAGCTACAACATGCACTGTATATTTGTTTATCTAAATCTCCTACCGAGTACAGTCATGCTGGGTAGTGTAATCACGTCTTTTCACAAGGTTATGAAGTAGCCAGCCAGTTGGAAAAAGTAGCCGGTTAGGAGGGTCCGGGGCATGCTCATACAATCGTGTGTACTGGCACTAGGAGCTGACGCAGCAATTCTCATAGGCCTGCAAATTGATAAACAAATTCCTTCACTTAAAATTGACAAATATACTGTATGTAAACTTATGAACATTGGTTATATAATCTTTGAAACAAGCCACAACGAAATCGTGCCTGTGCTGTATTCTCCTCTCCTTTGTCTGAGTTACTATGGTTGGTGTCGCCAGGTCAGTTTGTAGAGGCTCAATCCTGAAGGGTTTAAGTGTATCCCTGAATATCTTTTTAAATATAAGCTTAGGTGAAGCTTGACAATTAGATATTTGAATGTGAGATTAGTCCTCGAACCCCTGTCGAAACCAATGCAGGTCAGATGCATTACTATAAATCCCAACGCTTTTCTTGGCAAGACCCGCCCTGTGCAGCATTCAAGCGCTAGGATTGGCCAGGCGTCCATGCTCGTCAAGGTATTTTTAACCCAAATTGTCCGGGTCCTATGCCTTGACCAATTGGCTATCCTGACCCAAACTACTCAAGGTCAATGCCTAACCTTACCTCAACCAGCTACGAGAAATAACGATTAAAACCCGGGATATTTAACATTGCAAATGTGCTTCAACAACCAAGAAAAACTTGAAACTGATAAAGTACGTACTATTTCAGATGAGAATTGAAAACATTTGTCTGTTTCTTGCTAGAGTGGAGAGGTCCACAGACCAGGTCATCAAGCCCGTCAATGTGGAGGCATTGTCCAAATGGGTGGGAAAGATCCCAGCTGATGTTGTGAGGGACATGGCTGTCATCTCCCCCATGCTGTCCAGACTGGGCTACGACCCACATGCCAACCCCCCCAACTATGGCCGGCCTGACCCCAAGGTCCTGGACAACACCAGAAGGGTGAGTACCGACCAGAGTGATAAGTCCTTTCCTAACTATGTTGATGATTTTCTTCTCAGTCAGTCTTAAAGTTATTCTTTGTTATTAACCTTACGAATCTTAATAATTTATCCTTATTGAAGTCACGGTTTTGTAAAGGAAATGTGCTTATTTACTTTCACAAGCTTAGCCCAGCACAAACACAAAGGTCGTTGTTCAGGCACTGGCCAAGAAATAGTCCAGCACATAACTCTCTATAAAACCACTATAGTTTTTATGCTAAGCTAACCCTCTGCTGGCTGTAGCTTCATACACGGCTCAAAAAAGATAAAGGGAACACTTAATCATCACAGTACACCAAGTCTATTAAACTTGACAAACAAAATATTCAAGTTGAAAATCTTTATTGATATATTAATATCTTCATTGTGTAATTCGTCGAGAACAAAATGACTCAAGAATGGTCAATGGAAACCAAAATCAGGAACCCACTGAGGGCTGTATTCAAAATCACAGGAAAAGATCTAAATCACAGCTGATCCAACTTGCGTGAATGTATGTTCGCCCGAAAACGTCTGGGCATGCTCCTGATGAGACGGGGGGTGGTGTCCTGGCGTCGGCTGCACCGATGCATAAAGTCCCACAGGTTCTCAATTGGATTGAGATCTGGGGAACGTGAAGGCCAGTCCATGGCATCAATGCCTGCGTTATTCAGGAGCTGCCTACACACTCTGGCCACATGAAGCCGGGCGGTGTCCTGCACCTGTCTCCTGGTATCTCCTCCACGTTATTAAGACTGTGCTGGGAGACACAGCAAGCCTTTTTGCGACGGCTCGTATGGATGTGCCATCCAGGAGGATTTGGACGACCTGTGCAACCTCATGCCAGTGACAAGGGCACTAACAATGCAAAACTAGAAAGAAAACAGCCAGGAAGAATAAGGAGAAAGAAATGGTCTGTGCTGTTGCCTCTCCTGTCCACCTGTTGTCGACTTCATTTGCACCAAATCAGGTGAAGTTGATTCACAATTGCTTATGCATCCTAACTGGCCAGATCAATATCTAAGAAGTTTAAATGTCTGTTATACTGTGATGATTAAGTGTTCCCTTAATTCTTTTGAGCAGTGTATATAGTGTACAGATATGAGAGTGCTATCAATCTTCACATTGAATTCTGCAAGAACGCGAACAAGCATTTTAATGAAGAATGACAAACTATTCCTATAAACAGGCTGTACTGCTGTTATTTTGAATTTCAGCCCATTTACTACAAACAGAATATACTGATATGTATTCTCCAAAATATAGTATTTTATTCATTTAGTCATTAATACGTACTGTGCTCTCCACAAAATGGTTTTCATGTTCCACTAAAAATTGTAAATAGTTATATATATCTTCTGTGGTTAACCCCAGTGGCGGGCCATGCATTTTATACCTGGGCCTTCACTGCTGTCCAATACCACCTTATAACCACATTATGGCGCCGCAGCTATTATTCATTTTTAAGGCTGTAACTATGTACGTCTTGGTATTAAACCGTTCGGTACGAGTCGTCTGAATAATGCTAGACCATTTAGAAAATGCAAAAGCCTAAATTCAGGAAAATATAATGTTCTCAGCTGGTCTGGCTGTGGTACCCACCATCATTCCTTAATGACAAGCCGCGACCCAAAGAGATTATCATAGGATTTTACTTTTACTTTCACAACTTGAACGTACTGCTCTGCAATGTCTTTCCTCGTCTCAGCCCCCTCTGTCATGGTGCATCTCACTCAGTCAGAATGCCCATATTTGATTGGCTGAGCTGCATCACGTGATGTGATTCACTACCCATTAGCCTCTGCTGGCTGTTAAGTTTCGTTTCACGATAGTCACGTGCTCCCCCACTGACCAATCACAGCGCACTCTGCACCTTGCGGCAGAGCTGCACATGGACACGGAGCGGCATGTAATGCTGACGTCATTATAGGCCGGCGCGCAGGCTCTGATAGTCAAAGAATACGCCCAACATGTCAAACTAAAGATCTGATTGGTTGAACACTATGACAATCAACAATATCGTCCCCATTTACTTTAATCTGCACTGGCTGCAGGTGAGACTCTGCAGGCCTCTGGCCTCTGTTCCTACCTAGAGAGACAGAGGTGAAATCTGATTGGATAAAAGCTCTACTTAAAACAAGCTGCACTGGAAGCAGAGCAACTGAGGAAGACAGTAGCTGTGCAATGACAAAATAAGATAATGGGGAAAATATTTTTATAAATTATAATATATGTAGTGTATTTAAGAAAAATTATTAAATTATAAAATAGATATAGCTTTGTGATTCTGTTTAGGCCAGCAGAGAAGGCCTTGCAGGCCCTGACGGCCCGCCACTGGTTAACCCTGATAGTGATGTCATCTGGGTTACCTCAGCTTGGGTTTGGAGACTACAAATGGATTGCAGAAAGCTAATTTTGCAGTTACCACTTTACATCACATGACATAAATTAAGCCGATGCTCTCCAAAGGGACTTACAATTTTTCACAGGGTCCTGTGAAATCTGCTTTATTTTTTTTGCAGATGCCATATTATGTTTTCCCAAATTATTTATCTTCTGTTTAAATTTTTCTGAATTCTGTGTATTTATGAATTGTATGTAACACATTACACAAATTTTTTTTTTTTTTAAAGAAATTTAGTCGATACAGTTATATAATATAAAATTCAATAATTTTGTAAAATCAAGTGCTCTAAATTGAGCCGATAATGTCCGATTTCTCAGCTTTTTGGAAGACTAATGGGCGACCCCTCCCCTAAGTTTCCCCTCAGCACTTGTCTCATGATGTCATGATCTCTTTGGCTGTAGCTCCCACGACAGGTCACACATTTAGCCTGCTAGGGGATGCACCAGCGAGCCTCTTGGCGTGCGTCTCCAGCTAATGGAAAATCGGGGCTAAAGTTGTGTAGTGTGAACTACGAGGGTCGTCTCAGAGGGCATCTTTGACATGACTGTGTGCATGTGTGTGTGTTTGTGCATGAGCTTAGCCTCGCTTACGGTTATAATGGTAGAGAAAAGCCAGATTTTGATCAATTCCATCCACATTTGGCAAATTCCACATTATGTTGTGTTTTACATATCATTCGATTTTTATCATCAAATTGATTTCCGTCCACATTTACCACTTTGCGAAAATTATAGGGCCCTCATTTTTTCTTGCTTCAAGATAATTTGTCAGGAGAAAACCCCTGAGATTCCACCACCACCCTTATGATTAATGGCCAATCCACTCGTTACATTTCATAAATGTTGTTCCTGTCCATGAGCACTGTCTTCTTTGCTTTGCCAGATGACAAACCCTTTGCTATTTTTGGAGCAGAAAATGTTTTATTGAATCCTTTTCCTTAAGCTGAGTTATCAGGTGACGTGCTCTGCAGTCTGACGCACTTCTGTTTTATTTTGATCTCTCAAGGTCTGTGGAGGCCAAGGTTTCAAGGTCTTCCTAGCACTTAGAGCCCCAATTTCTCTGTGATGAATTGGACAATAAAAAAGGTGCTAAGATCAGTCAGTCACGAGTGTACTCATTTTGAGCCATTAGTACATTTGTATAAATGATCCAGACAACTAGGAAGACGATGACTTCACATTGCACAAGGTCGCTGGAGACATGAGCTGTGCATTGAGGAAAAGAGCATCTGTCGTTTCCATTAGTTTGAAATTCCCTCCTGTCATGACTTAATAGTAAATGTTTGATGGCAGCATGAAATGGCACTGTATTATAGTCATTGTTGATGTGAAAACAAGATTGACAAATGGTGAAATGTGTCTCGAAGTGTTATTTCCAGTTTAGTGGTGATACAGGCTGAAGAATGTCTGTTAATTTACTGTTGGCATGTTTTCTTCTACCCGGGTTGACTGCTGAAATGTCCAAACATTTCTGGCTGATTTGTTGCTTCCAAGCACACAGGCTGGAACTCTGCCCAGGTGTCTGGATAGTTTCCTTAAACATGAGTCATACTTCCACACTTATATTTCCATGAAAACCTGAATAACAAAATGCAGAGGTACCACAGATAACTGGGGGAAATGCTATGAATCCAAAGCAGCAAATGTAGAGTTCTTTGATGTTAAGTTGTTGCATGTGAAAGTGATACTAATGGCCTCATGTTTTTTTTGCACAATTGAAATGTCCCTACATAAAAAGTTAAAAATAAGTGGAAATGGTTTGGGCTAGAGCCCTTAGTTCCAACTAAGGAACATCTTAATGCTACAAAAATATTTTAGAGAATCTTGTGCTTCCAACTTTGGGAAAAATCTTGGGAAGTACCATGTGCACAAAGCAAGGTCAGTACTATAGCTTTACTGTATTCTGATATTGAAGTTTGAGAGTTTAACAAGACTTAAGTAGATAGCCATGTTGGTGGCTCTGTAAGGCTGTACTTAGGCACAACAGGGCTTTGAGCTAAAGGTCAGCTGGCACAGTGACAATGCCAACATGCTGATGATTATCAGATTTCATGTCAACTATGTTCACCATCACAGTTTGGCATATTGCAATGCTAGCATTTGCTAAACCCTCCATATACAGCTGAGGCAGATGGGAATATAATACATTTTGCAGGCATTTGGTCATAAATCAAAGTACTGGATGAATTATCGCATCCAACATTCGTAGCAATACCATAATGCCCCATAGTTTGTAGATATCCCACAAAATGATTGTGTATGTTATGCACGTAATCATAAACGAGGAAGTATAAAGACAGCAAAAGTCCATACAGGGCTGGAAGGAGGGGGGGGTGGATTAATCCAACAAACCGCAATCTCTCTGCCAGGAGGCCGCTGTTTGTTCTCCGTGTGAATGAGAAGTCATCGTTGATCGTTTTGTTGCGTAACTTGCGTAAATCAAGAACGGCACTTCAATAGCTAGTTTAACCAAAACAACGATCTTTTCCTAAACCTAACTAAGTCGTTTTGTTGCCTTAACCTAACTAATTATTTCACAATGTCTTCCTAAACCTAATTAAGTAAGTTTGTTGCCCGAAGATGGAAGTTCATTTTGAAAAGACCGTATGCATTTAATGAGCGGAAATTGACACTTATTGTTGGATTTTGTAGGAAAACGCACAAAAATGTCTTCTTGTAAGATATAACAACCATTGTGGATATGTTGAGACATTTCACCCAAACCCACCAATGTGAATTGTGTGGTGGCACTAGAGGAAAAGTCAGAGGATCACTAGCGTTATTAAGATATATCATTTAAGAACCATACATGTCTGTACAAAATGTTATGCCAATATTCTGATGGCAGATGTTGAGAGATTTCACTGGATAAGTGAAAACATTAAACGGCTGGTAGTGTCGGGTGACAAATCAAGGGATCACCAAAATCCATAGGATTCATCTTCTGGGGAATATGAATTTCTATACAAATTGCATCAGTGTCATGGCGTAGGTCACAGTAACTGAAGCCAGTTATCTCATCAGCGTTTGTGCCATACGTGTGATTAGTGCTGTGTGTTTGTGTGTCCGTTATCATGCAGCTGTGATGTTTCAGCAAAGTATCAACACTATGTCCTGCTGTTTGCCATTTCAGCAGGAAGTATCTCTCTTGCCAGATAAAGCAGTGACTTGTACTGTTCATCATCACAATTATGCAACAGTGAAGGGCGAGAATCTGCACACTCAGTGAAACCTAAATATCCAAGGCACAATGTTAACAGTTGGGGGAGGGGATATAGCAGAAAACAGGCATTTGATATAGCTGTAGTTCTTTTCTATAGTAAGCTGTTCAGACTAACTTTGTAAATAACATCAGGTATTTTCTTATTTCATTCCTGATTTCTGCTAACTATATTCAAAGCTTTACAATAATTTGGATAATTTAAGTTTGACAGTTTGATTCTCGATGTTGCTGAGTGGGTTGTGTGATAGATTTTCTCTTAGTGGAAAAGTTGAGAGCCATTCCAATAGTACTTAATGGAGTGTTTTTTCGCAGTTTTAACTTTCTTAAGCATTTGTATTGGTATTCCATTTGCTTGAGGGAAACCAAAAAGAGGGAGCGAGGATGCAGAGATGGAATGAATTTGGTGCAATTCTTCATGTCGTCGAGCCATCTGGAGTGTAAGATGATTATTATTATTTATGTTATTTTTTTATTGTTTAATGTGTCTGACCACAAACCGATGGAAACTACGGACAAGGTGGCAGAGATTGATTAAAGCTAGGGTTGGTAATCTTGTTTCGTTCTGTCATTGTCGCTGGATGAATTTCCAGGAAACTGTGAAACTCTTGGAAAAAGATGGCAATGTTTCCATAACAACCTCCAGATTCAACCACTAGTTTATCCTACTCCATCAGGGTAACCCTCTCCCTCACAAAAAAACAATGTAATTCATGGTAATTTCATGCACTTGGTATTATTTCGAAATACTGTGGATCTTACTGAATTCAAGACCACAATCCCCCCCAAGGAAAATAGAAATGTCTGCGCTGCATTGCATAAGACATCTGGCAACCAGCCCTGAACTAGACCACTGTATGAATAAGCCACATGTGGAAATGCTCTCTCTGCTGTCTTGAATTTTCACCCAGCCCCATCCAAATATTTACCACAGAATATGCAGCTTGGGTCTAGCTGCTTAGAGGAGAAATAGTTTGGAAGCAGTCATCAGAACAACATGTTTGTGTTGTGGGGAGATCCGGAAAATGAAGGAAGCTTGACCTGTTGAGCACAGCCTTATCTCGAAGATACTCTGTTTTTTGTGACTGTGAGTGAAGACCAGTGTTAAAGGTAATCACTCTAAGCTGTATCAGCCCTGTGGTCCAAGAAGTGAAGGTGTATCTCCCTAAAACCTCTGAGTTTACATTGATTTAACCCAGACATCTTCCAGGGATTCATTTGAAGACAAACGGTAGAGAAGAGGCGTAAGGTTGAGGTCGGGTACAATAGATACAGCTACCCACATCACTTTAAGAACTCCCTCAGAATCATTGAAATGGAGCTAAGACAATGAAAAAAGAACCAATTGCATGTACCCTCTGCTAATGACTTTGTTAAAGTGACAACGCCTGGACTCTTTGTCAAGGCTTCATCTCTGACTGCTGGTCAGTAGAGGTTGTTCCGTCTTGATGTAAAGGAGGCTCATCTGGCCTGGTCTTAAAGCCACAATCAATAGCTTTTAAGTGGCGGTGCAGTTGTTCTGATTCCTGGTGAGAAATGGATATTGGAATCAATAAGTTCTCAGTTTCTCCAGAAATAACAGTAATGAGTCAGTGGAGAGATGAGAAACAAATGCCTGTAGAGTTGTGCTTTGGGTCCGCGGCTGGATCTTTTCTTCATATTGATGCAAGGACAGTTAATGATGCACAGGCTTATCCTATCTTATTGATCCAGGGCCATCATCAGTTCTCGGCCTTCGGCTCTTATGCTGCGATTAATCGCGTCATTGGTGCCGTGTTACTCGCCGGGGACCATTTGTGGTCATTCACGTGAAATGCGTCGGAGAGGGGGCATGGCTTATCGCCCTGGAAGCCGTTCAACTGTCTGCCATTTATTTCCGCCATCAACCATGGATTTCTGCTTAGTACTTGTGGAAGTCCCAGATATCCCGGGATACTAAATACCTTCTTCTCTGGGTTGATAACATCATCTGGAGGAGCTCCGTGTATTTCATCGAGCTGTATTCACTGTGTCTAGCAAGCCACACGTCGGCTGTTTTACTACAGCTGTATGAACACAAATAATGTGTTTAAAAACAGTTTTTGCTGTGATTTAATTGCAATAAACGGACAAAAAGGGATGCCGAAATGACTACGTAATCATGCCGATTTGTAAAAAGTTTGAATTCATATTTTGTTAGTTCTCTCCGCAAGACGACAAGCAAATAACATTTAAAATGCTTCTTTTCTCAATTGAGCTCAGATCGATCGGTGCTAGGCTATGCTAACATTGTAGCAGCTCCATCTCCACTCAAAATAACTTAATCTAGGCGTAAATACGGCTCCGTCTTTTTCATTGTTTATACCATATGGTTTACAGACTAACATTTATACACATAGCTCATATTAGTAATCAAACTATCGTAGAGCTCTGGGTGAACACAGACGGCTACAGTATTTGTTTCCGGATTCAACAACAGCAGGACGTCAGTAATGAAAGAAGGAGCATCTCAACGCTGATAGGCTATCGCGCCACAGCGCCACACAATGTTTCGGCCAAAGTTGAAAAATTTCAACTGACGCGGAAAAAAAGCGGCCAAAAGATGTATTAATAAGGACTTCACATGATTCGTGTGTCTTACTCATAGACTGTGTATAAGATGTGGACATAGTCGTTGTGACGTCACCCATTGGTTTGTGACTGCAGTTTTGAAGCCCTGAGTTCGACATTTTGGCCATGGCCATCTTGGAGTTTGGCTGTGGCCATCTTGATGTTTTGCAACCAGTGAACAGGAAGTGACTATGGTTGGACTGCGGAGGAGGGACGTTGAGACGCCGTATACGGCTCTGGTAGCGATAGCGGCCTGTCAATCACTAGCTTGCCCAAGAACATACCCTGCTTTATGGTCTATTTTTCTCTAAATGGGACCGCAAATTTGTGAATGGGGGAACATGTTTGTGTTTATTTTCCTTTGCATATTTAACATGCTGTACTTGTGTTATCAGTGGCCTGCAATGTTAACATAGGTTATGAATAAGGTCTTTTATGATTCTACAGATTACAGCGGCGTCTCGCCACGCTTCCACCTGTTGATAATATTATTTTTGGTCTTGGGAATTTCTTTATCATCAGACTTTTTAAGTGGAATAATTGTATAATTTGTGAATGTTAAGCTTGTTTATTGTGTTGGAGTTTAAGTGGTAGCCTCAAAGCTTTTTTTCTCGCTGTATGCCAAACAGGTCGGCCATGAATTCATTTGATTTACATTTATATATGGTGTTAAATGCAACAAACTGTGTTTTTGTTTATATGTGATTTAATGTGACATAGTGAGGAAAAGGTAGAACCTTTCAGTGTGTTTTTGTAGCTTTCAGACATATTAGGCAGTCACATTGCAGTGTCTGTCCACACCAAGTATCAGATCCGCCCGTTCCCTTAGATTCAGCGTATGTACTTTTCCCTTTAGGTTTTCATAGTAAAGTGAATTGTTACAACTTAAAAAAATGGACATCATGCTGTAATGAAGAAGACTTGTTGTCTGTTATCTGCATTTTTACCATTCATTGTGTCGAGACTACAAAGACACCTTTGGATCTCTGGCACTGGAGATCCAAAAAACCTGCAATTAACACTTATCGCCACAGGACACCGAGATCTTCCAGATTTCAACTTTAAATCAAAAACCACATGATCAAAGATTAAGTTTACAGGATAATCAATCTGAACCAAAACTGATACAAATTTCTCTTTTTTATACTAATTACACTCTTGAAGAGTTTCAGTGTGCAATTGAGATAGAAGCTTGTTTGAGGTAACAATATCCCTGCAATCATTCCACCCACATAGTGTGGAAGTAGACTGCTGTGCAGCTGAAACATTCTTCCCTGCCGATCGTGGCTCGACACTGGCAGCTTTTCAAAGATACTTGGGTTGTTGCCACATTGAACCTCCTGGGATTGGGGCTTAGTCACAGGGACCTCCAGCCATAATACTGAGGCCGAACCACTGCCGGGTTTAGTTTGGCACACTGGACTGACCTGCTGCTTGTACCAGCAGGTACCTTGGCTGACCCGATGGTGCTGGTCTCTCCCTGAGTGGGCTCTGCTGAGGCATGCTGTGATAGCTTTCAGGGTTTCTGCTCAGTAATGCTGTGATTTTGATTCTTGTTGAGTTAAGTCAACTTCATTGCCATTTAGTTTTTAGGAACTTGTCTTGGTGAGCTCATAATGCAGGACACAGGACAACATTATATGCAGCATTTTGAAATCATAAGTAAAACATTAAAATAAAGCAAGCATTTAGTGTGGATCCTACGCACTGTTTTATTAATTCATGTTTTCATGTTAACTGAGGTTGTTCATTACTTACCTTTATTTGTACTTGAGAGAGTAATTCTACAGCTTAACCCTTTATTACCCGTAATCCTTTTAAAAGAAGGAAATTGAATTGAGACCTTGTCTTGGATAACCAGGAGGGAAAACCTGTAGAAAGAGAATCATATGAGAATCGACTATACTCTTCAGTTAAGGTATTTTCTACGAGTTGTCAATGGCATTCAAATGTATATTATTAAATCAAGTGAGTTAACGAGCAAGTAGAAAAGGATTTGTATTATTTTATAGTTGTTAATGCATGTTTAGAGCCGACTAAACATTCTGGGTATGAAACGCCACGTAAACCTCTGGGTATTTCCATATGTCATAAGATACTTTCTTCTTTAGTCAGACTCCCAGCTGTGAACATAAGGGAGATCTGAGGAGTTATTAGTGTCTGAAACTCCGGTGAGTGAAGGACACGCTCTTTGTAGTTGTTAGCCATTATGAGGAGACAATGAAACATCTTACTGCTGTTCAAGTTCAGATCATTTTCATAAAAATCTATTATATATACATTTTAATATACATGTTGAATAAGTTATTGGTTATATTTCAATTCATATTGTTTAAGGTGGAACATATTAAAATGATCTATAAAAAAAGTGTAAGAGAAGTAATTTTAAATGCTGAAATACCTATTGTGATATATAGTAATTCATCTAACTGTAAATGAAGTCTGTTATTGGTTATACATTAAAAGATATTCTAAATAATCAAAAGAAGTTAATGAGGTATCATGTTAGAAATAGACATAGAACAGAATAACTCACTATTTGTGTAGGTTGGATTGTTTAACTACTAAAGCCCAGCCCAGTGAGAGTGTGGGCGTTGATGGAAGCGGTGGGCCCACTGAATAGCTCCATTCGTTCATTGAGAAATAGTCGTCGTAGTAGTAGTACACCCCATCCACACACAAGGAAAGGAATTGAATTGTTGCTCACAGCAGAGCTGAAGGTCAACAGTGACGAAGCAGTTCGGTCTGACTTGGTCTGAGGCAGCGTTCCCCTCGGTTTCATAATGAACCCAACATATCTTTACACTTCACAAAAGCAGTCTGCCCGCAGGATTTAACTTGACTGGTCAGGGACTTAGTGTGGGAGGATCCCCTCGTGAGACCTCTCCCTGGAGCTGGCGGGCCCAGGCAGGGCACATTTCCTCTCTGAGGCATGGCGTACTGGCTCTAGGTCGGCTTCCAAAAACCCTGGGCGGAGTTGGCTCACTGCTCCAACTGTGAGCATTCCAGCAGCCCTCGCCGGGACCTCGTTGCTTCCCGGGACCTGGACATAGTGCAGGGTGAGAGGGGCAGCTCTGATGGTAACCTTGTGATTATAGATGAAAGTGTTTGCTGAGGAGACTAGCGTAGCTAGCTAGCCATGTGACCTTATCGGCTGAGCGGCTGTTCTTCACAACACTTAGAGTATCTCGACATTCGTTAGTTAAAAGCCTCTTTACTCCAATTGAGCTTGATTTTGGTCAAATGTTAATAATATGACACATGTCATATATATATATATATATATATATATATATATATATATATATATATACTCAATACCAACTTTGACGATACAATGTTCAATCATCATCATTATTATTATTATTAAAACCATTATTTTTTCATTTCCTGCAAAGTAAGTGTTTTCGACAGACTAGGTTTCCACCCGACAGCAACAACATACAAAGTGCAGCGCTTTATGTTTTCTCACTGCTGAAAGGCAATAATACTGCTAGCTGTTCAACTCAATACCAACTGTCGCTAGACGCGACTGGCTGTGTCATAGCCCCAGAGGTCATTCAACTCGGGGATAATGACAGGAAGGCAGCACAGTACCATTTCTGTCAGACAGCTGATTGGGGACTAAGCCCTATATTAGCAGGCAGAGGTCCCTTTGATTATGCTAAGCAGTATTTCATCTGGCTTTATCCGACCCAATAGAAGAGGCTGTAAATCTTCCACCAAATGAATATTTCTCCTTTCAGGAGCATTTCAACCGATGCCTCAGAGGTAATACACCTTGAGGTCAGAGTCTGCTGGACAAGAGCAGATTGGCTTCATGTTACTGCAGTGATCCCAACATGCAGACATAAAGTCTGGCCTTTCCTAGAGTCAGCTCTTCCCTTCTGTCTGTCCTCTCTCTGAAGATTGATCTGGAGCATGCGGAGCAGACAGCTCTGCTCCTCTCTGTTTCCGAATGATACCACACTTTCTTTTGCCCTGAGCGTCTGACGTAGTGCACAACCAGAGGTCATTCTGCTCTGCTTCTCTTTTGCATTCCCCCCCCCCCCTACCCCCCCCCCCCCCCCCCCCCCCCCCCCCCCCCCGAGCGGTCTGACCTTCGTGCACTTGGAAACTTGCAAAATGGCACCCATGAGGAAATCATAAGCATGCGCTCGCCTCTCTGTCTCTGCTGTTGGAAATATTTTCAGATAACGTTGAGTTTCTGGCCCTGCGTCAACTTTAAGCAGACACAGGCACGCATGAAGGCACGCGGGGGCATTAATCAGTGGCTGTTGTGTTTTAGGGAAGTTTAAATCTCTTCAGCCCGGAAAAGGGGCTCAGGACTTTGTACCCACTTCTCCCACACTGTAGAGGTCCAGCAAAGATTCAAATGATATATTTTCATTGATTATCTGATTGAATTGAACTCAGTACTTCATGTGTTTTGTCTCGTGGCTCTATTGTTTGTCAAAAGGATGAAAATGAAACATTAAAGGCTTGATTGTGCAACTTTATGAGATTATTTTTCTATAGGTTTAATTGATCTTTGCCCTTGTGTTCTGCTTAAATCCTGTGTTTGGCTGTGGTTGTCATTGAGGGTGCATTTGAGGTTAGTGATGATGCTGCCACGTCCATCATTGACTACATGCACACTCATATTCCACTATTACTCCGAATATGACAATATTCCAAATTTAACATATCTCATGTAATCATCATATTCTGTTTGGATATTATAAATTAGGCCTTATTCTGAATGGAGCATTTTCCGACTAAGACATGTGGGATATGGCTATTATTCTGGTTTTAGGACCAGTCTTTTAACATGTTCACAGCGCATTTGGAATATGCGTCTCAAGTGGTTTAAACGGCACTTTACTGCACACTTTTTTACGACCAGCTCTGTGTCTTTGTACACAAACCAACTAGCCAGCAGTTTGCAAAGCTGCAGTAGAGATGCCCAAAAGAAAAGCCCACATTCCTGGTCGGAAAGAGAAACACACCTACTTTTAAGCATTATGGAGGAGTTGAATATAATATCAACAGGTTTTATCCAAAGACCTGTTGATATCTAAATATTGCAACCTTTCCAACCTTTTCAAGAAGGTGCTTAAAGAGGGAAGGCAGTGTTTGCACGCTCCAAGAAGTCTGCCATCGCTGGAAAACATGGAAGAAAAAAACTTGATAAGGCATCGAAAGTAGTCCGCTCTTGTTAGCAAAAAAGAATGCAACGCACCTATTTGGCGATTCTTTGGTTTTAAACCAAACTAAAAAGGAGAACCAGAGAATGTGAATGAAGGGATTTGTAAGCTGTTCGATTTAAAAAAAAAAAGAAATTAAAACAATTTAAAAAAAAACAACAAAAAAAAAAAAAAAGTCGTGACTAAAGACGGACACACCACAAATCTCTGCTCCCATCCTGAAACTCACCATCCAACATAAGATGCCGGCATGCCACAGAGAGCAGCCGGACAGACATTCATGTCACGCTGAGCAATAAACCCTCAATCATTAGAGCTTTTGCAAAGGCAACAAAATATAACACTTGCAAGACCGGAAGAGGTTCAGTTACTACCAGTTGATTGATCTGATTTTTAATTTCAAAATGCCCGTGGATAAAATAGCGCTTACTGCCTATACATTGTGGTCACTTATGGGTATTGCAACATATCCGTCTCCAGTCCATAGATCTATTGGCTTCTCTCTCTTTAACTTTGTTTCATCACCGTATATTGTTGTTTCCTTAAAGCAATATCGTCACTAGGTGGATTTCAGTGTTACCCAATCCTATTGAGAAACCAAAAACTTAACACAACATTCAGCATGCAAAACTAAGTCCGTTTCTATAGACAGAGGAGAAATCCAAAGCTTGACAGGCCTGCCTTGCCTTATTAGAGTTACTAAGGGATGATTGCACAGCCTCTGTTAGGGAAGTGGTTTAGCAAATGGTCAAATAAGTACACTATTGCCAAATATGTTGTATAATGAAAGTATAGGTTTACCGTGGAAGTAAAACAATTCAGATTGTAAGAAGATAAAGACAACAAATGATTTACACATTACAACACTGTGTACAGCACTTTGTAACCACACTGTACTTCATTATTACACTACATAGCATACTGGAATGAAAGGAAAACATTGCAAACAACTTCATCAAATTATATATGATGACATTTACAGTAGTTTCCAACATGGAACTATAGAAGAAAAGCTCAATCGAGTTAGCAGCCTCTGTCTCAATGCTGCCTCCCTATTGTGTAACACAACACAATAATGCCGCTGTCTTCTCTTGTTTCATGTCTTTATCTGTTAAATGTAGCCTCGATCCATCAGCACAATCTTGTTACCCATATCCTACTTTTCCTCCACATTCTTCCTTATCCCAGGCTAACAGACCGACCTTGTGCTGCTACAGTGTTTTCATTCAACATGAAAGACGTGACTTCCTGTGTAGATATTGTAAGTCTTGGAAATAAGACGTACCTTGGTGATAATCCTGAAGGATCCTGGAGTAGTCCATTTGTGTGTTTACTGTGTGGCTGAGGCCAAAAAGACAGGGAAAGCCTGAGTGCCTCACATCCTCCCATCTGCCCTTTTCCCTATGTGTCTATTTTCACCTCTTTCTCTGGTCCCATTCAGCCCCCCAAGGGGAAACTATATGGCACCAGGAGCAGAGCCTGAAATTCCTGGTATGCGTCCAGCCCAATATCACAAAGAAAGGGCTATATAATCTGTACAGCATATGACACCTTGCATCAGAAAAGTAAACGCTCCCCCCAAAAAAGCCTGCTACGGGGAGAAAATAAATAAAGAAACATCAGGGAGCACAACGGAGGAGGGATCCCTCTTTCAGGATGGTCATAAGTGCATTAGATGTCATGTCTATGGACGACATAATAGAATTACATCATGGTCCTTCCATATGACTATGACTATAGGCAGATGCCCCCCAGACTGGAACTGGTTTCCACAGGTGAGGAGTTTCGTAGCTGAAGGCTCTGGCTCCCATTTGACTTTTGAAGACTGTAGAAACCACAACTGCATTCTGGGAGGACAGTAAGGTGATAGGGTAATATGAGCTCAGTGGTCAGCCCTAAATGGTGCCTGACCAATTAGGCTTTGTAGGTGAGTAGAAGGATTCTCTATTGTAGATTTTACGGGGAGCCAATGCAGAGACTTGAATACCGGAGTAGTACGATCTCTTTTCTTAGTTTGTGTTCAGTACACGTGCTGCAGCATTCTGGATCAACTGGAGAGACTTAAGCAACTTCTTAGAGCAGACTGACAAACTGGAATTGCAGATATCTAGTCTAGAGGTAAAAAATGCACTGACTCATTCTGCATCGCATTGGATGTGCCTGATTTTTGCAATGTTAAGTAGGTGAAGACAGTCCTTAAAGTTTGTTTTATGTGAGAGTTAAGGACATACCCCAATCATAGATGACTTTGAGATTCTTTACGGTGGTGCTGGATGACAAGGGGGCAATACTTGAGTAATCATTAGATCATTTATTGCTGAGGTTTTCAGGTCTAAGTAATAACTTCAGTTTTGTCTGAGTTTAACATCAGGAAGTTGCGGGTCATCTAGGTTTTTAGGTCCTTAAGGCTGGCTAACTGGTTGGTTTCGTCTGGCTTGATTGACAGATATAATTGGGTATCATCTGATTCTGATAACAATGAAAGTTTATGGAATGTTTTCTGATAATATTACCTAATCGAAGCATATACTGTATAAGGTGAATAGAATCGGTCCAGCACAGAACTTGAAGAACTCTGGAACTAACGTTGGTGTTCACGGAGGATTCATCGTTTACAGACTGGGATCGATCTGATAAACAGGACTCAAACCAGTTTAGTGCGGTTCCTCTGATGCCAATTAAATGTTCCAGTTTAAAGCCTCTTGAACTCTAACCCTATTTTTTAGGCCTCTGCTCGAAAATTGCATACCCATATTAAAAAGTATTAAAGAGTGTATCTCTGCAACCACAAGGTGTATTTGAATAGTTTTGGTGTTATAATAAAGGGAACACTTGTGAGATGTGTTCCGATGTGTAAATATCAATATTATATTTTACTGGTTAAGAGTAAATTAAGATGGGACATAGCACAAATTGAATTTTGTGGATCACAAACGATAATGTGATTTATGTTGTTGGTGTTCTTTGCTCATATCTCGCTGATGCTTGTAGCTGGATTTCTTTGAAATGTGCGGCATCTGTGGACTGTCTGCTTTCTTTTGAGGTATCGTGTGTGCGTATTGCATAAAATACCACAGCGGTAGAGCCAGAAGTGTGGCGAGTGGGTTGCCTAGGTGGCGCTATACGGATTTTGATATTTGGCCATTCTTATAGTTGGTTGTTTAGTTGTGTTTGGAGCATGTAAAAACGGCTTACGTGATCTTGTAGCCCAGGCTTTGCTGTTTAATCAGGTATATAACATGTGTATAACATCTTTATATTCGTTGCTGATAAGTGCATTTTTTCGTTGGTATACGCTAAGCTTTCTCCACAGCCCCCGAAAACGGGGGCGCTCGGGCTCAAGAGGTATAGGATGTGGTGGTCCATGGTGTCGAATGCAGCACTAAGACAAGAACAGAGACTAGTCCTTTGTCTGATGCAATCAGAAGGTCATTAGTCGTTTTCACCAGTATGGTCTCTGTGCTATGATGCTTTCTAAATCCTGACTGAAAATCCTCAAATAAACTATTGTTATGTAGAAAGTCACACAGCTGATTTGCGACTGGTTTCTCAAAGATCTTAGAGCGGAAGGGAAGGTTAGAGATCGGTCTATAGTTAGTCCACACCTCTGGATCAAGAGTGGGCTTCTTAAGAAGAGGTTTAACTACAGCTACTTTGAAGGACGGTGGTACAGGGCCTGTACCATGTACCACTAGGTTGATTAGTAAAGAGGTGCTAACTAAGGTAAGACTTCTATGAGCAGCCTGGTGGGGATGGGGTTTAAGAGACAGGTGGATGGCTTAGACGTAAAAGCTGTTGTGAACGTTGATGGGAGAAAGGAAATCTAAATATATATCAGGTTTTACAGCGGTTTCTACGGTTCCTGTACTTGAGAGTAATTGGGTACCAGTTGAGGGGAATAATGTTGTCTCTAATCATTAGAATTTGATCATTAAAGAAGTTCATGAAGCTGCTACTCCTGAGGGCTATACAAGTCATTTTTACTAAAGTAAAGGAATCCAGTAAATCTTCGCCCTGGTGATCCAGATGATGAATTCATGCAGATTCAATGAATCTGTGGAGCTCTAAACCTGGTCCTTTGTTTTTCCAGGTCTTTAAAGGTGAATTTCAGCTACCAGATTTCCTAAAAGAACAATCACAGGTACAGTAACATTTCTGCCTGTTGTTGAGCTTTTTCTTCTTTTTTTTTCAAATTCAGCCATTTTTTTATTGTCTAATTTGAGTTAAACCATCTGCCACTCAGTTGAAGATCTCCATACAGATTTCCATTTGCTCACATTTACACATCTCTTGTTTTTGGCTTTAGTTTCTTGCCATATAATGCAGCTTGTTGTTTTCTGGTCTCTGTTTCATGGTTGTCATCATGTTTTGGTCTTAAGTGGTTCATTGTTTGTTAGTCTCTTCGTGTTGCCTTGTTGTTTCTTGGTTGAAATGGCTGATGTTGGCTGAAGAACCCTTATGCCCTCTGCTGGTAGTCGGGGGAACCTGCATCTACCATCTATTTGCTGATAATGCCTTTGTATCAGCGCAATCGGCCTCTTTGTTCATTGAATGAGGTTGGAAATGCAATAAATGACTGACAAGTAGCGTATGTCCTTTCTTTGTCACAATGCTGCCTGTCATCCAGAGAGCACACATTGTAACTTGTGTCTGTATGTTGTCTGCCCTTGGTTCCTCCATACAGATTCAGAAGTCTGCAGAGAGACCCAACCCCAGTTAGAAGCAGCGAGAATGCCGTCACCTCAACACACAGGTACAGCTCCTGCACTGCATTTATCTGCGCTTGTTACTGTGTAGATTAAGAACCAACAGCGACACCACACTGCTGGAGATCCTGGCCATATTGCTGGGCCCACTGGAGGGAAGGGATGCACAGGAGAACCAGAACCAAGACTGTGCGTAGCAGACTGTTTCAGTCAAATGAGAGGTTTTCTAAAGGGAGTCAGGGGCTCAGAAACACTACTGCCTTCCTCCACAGGGGCTGCCAAAATCAACACTAAATGATAGTTCCTTGCAGTTACTTTAAATACACTTCCGTGGTGTGATACGTTCCTGCTTATGTACAAATTCTGCATCAAAATAAGACTGATCCTTATTGACAGTGCATCTCCTAGTGTAATCCTAGCACTAGTGAATAGTGAACAGGGTGGGTCTTGCTAAATAAAAGCGCCGCTGCAGGGTGCCCGATATGTTCCAGCTGCTCGATCCGTCCTGAGCATGTGGGTTCCCGTAGACTTACCCGGCCTTACTCTGCCTCTGTTAGGCTACTTGCTGCTAAATGCTAGCCTAGCTATGATGCTAACTTATCTAGCCCACTAGTATAGCTAGATACTAGTATCAGTATGAGTGACTCAGCCATGGTAGCTCACGTTTTTGTCCCCGTAGTTGGAAGAGAGGCTACCCCATCTGAAGAACGGTAGTTTTTATTTTTCAAATTTCCATTAAACTCACTTCTTATGAATTCAGAAGCGAGAAATCAACTATTTAGAGTTCAAACATTGGCAATTTTACAAAAAGTGGTGGATAATTGAAAATGTTGTATAATGCGTCCCATCAGCCTTCCTAAACACAACTTGTTATCCCTCAACATTTCATTTCCTAGTTTGCCTTATTGTTGCAATGTCAGTGTTGAGTGTAATTTAACAGATGTAGAACAGTAAGCTTGACTTATCATCACATGAGCTGTTGGTGTCAATGTTACTGCTGCTGTAAATAACAACATTTTGGGATATGTTTTGTGTGTCAACTGTCCTGCAATAATGGAAGAAGATACAAGATATTACCTGGTAATTATTCAGCTTTCGAGGTGCTGGTATGATGATGTTGTTACCTTTGAACAGAGCCAGGTCACTGTTGTTTCCAGTTTTAATGCTGAACTCTGATGCCGTATAGATCCTCATCTAATTATAAGCAGGAAAGTGAAAACGGTTATTTCCCAAAATGTGTGAACTTTTCCTTTCTGGTCAGAGTAGGTAGTGGCCAGTGGACAATCGACTCAAAGCATTAACAACAACAAAGGTGCTCAGCCTTTGATTAATATCTCTGACTGAGGTCATGAAATGTTTGGTCAGAGTCGCTCCTGATTTTACACTAAAACCAACGCTGCTTTGATTTGAACTAAGAATCATTTATCTTGTCTCGGAACAGGAACCCAGGGGCAGTGGAATCATCGTGTCGCCCATCTCACCGCGAGGAAGGCCTCGGCACGTTTCAAAGGTCACAGCAGGACCGTCTCCTCACCAGAGACCTTTTGGCCTTCGATGTTGTGCAACATATGATACTAATACTTCTCACAACCACAGAATGTCTGCTGATTGTTATTTTTTTGTGTCACATCACGCTCATGGAGTTTTAAAAAAATGATTTCTAGCTTTTTAGAAAAATATCTCTGTGATTCTGTTGTAAGAAACTGCAGTGAACCGATATCGCAAGAAGCATTTATGAATGGAAAATGAGCTTTTGGAGGATGCCATACCTATTTTAATGTTACTTTTTTCATGCCTTTGTATTGTGAAACCTCATGGGTACTGACATGATAAACTTTTTTTTTTTAAACCTGTTGTCAGTCTGGTTTTATGTGCTTATTTGTAAAAAGAAAATGAAACAAAGAGGAGAGTAAAAATACCTGGACACTGAAATTACATTTAAAAAACAAATCTGGTAAGTCCTGATAATTGCAGTTCTAAGTACTATAATCCTATGATAGTCTACAATCGACTCTTTACATCACACAGTCATTTGATCTGTCGTTGATGTGAAACTGTTGAGTAGCAGCGTTCATGTCTTTGAGGAGAACAATTATAAACCAAAAGGAACACATGCAGAGCTTCAAAGGTTCAAAGGAAAGCGAGCAGCCTCTTATTTAATAATACATTACATTCAAGTAAGATCTTTACCAAGACATATTTGAAATCTCAGTGTACAACATTTAAAAAAAAACACTAAACTGTTAACATGTAAGATAGTCTGCAAACATTGCATTGCAAGTATAAACCTCAGAGCTGCTTATGTTGGTTTTAGCAGCTCTAATGAGGTAGACTATGTATAAAGATAATATAGACTGATGAAAGCATTATATACATATATATATATATATATTGGTGCTGGGCAACGATTAAAATATTTAATCGCGATTAATCGAATGGATTTTTTTGCGATTAATCGCATTGTTATGGCAAAGTTCAATAATGAATTCAAAAGTAGTGTATTGCGCACTTTTATTTTAAAAGTATTGCTATATGAACAAAAGTGCAATAACATTTGGTTCACGAGATGCAGGTAGCATGTTTTATACTTAATGTGAATATAATTCATACTTTGTTGGCATCTTATTCTGAAAACCGGATGTTCGTCTGAATAAACCGGATGTTGTTGCACGTTAATGTTTCCGCTAACTTTCAAAGTCCTTCGCTCGCTCCCGATCTGTGCCGTTTAAATGCGTTTACCGTGAATTTCAGCATATAGGTGCACTAAAATGTAAGTGTCTGCTGAGTTGACCACGGAGATCTGAGTGTCTGCTGACTTTACCGCAGCGATGTCCAGTAGTCTCCAGGGAGAGCAACAGCTGGTGCAGCTTCTCTCTTTATTTCTGCCCTCCCTCGACCAGAAGCGGAAGTCGCCTTTTCTCTACGGCAACCCTGAAGGGACATCATATCTCCAATACAAAACGATAAACATGAGAGTCTGTTACAATCACACAACTGTCCCTATAGTCCTATAGTCACAACTGACGATAGGATGTTTGCTGGCATTTTATCCCACTGTTCTTGTCATCCTCTTGTTGTTATGTCTATGTATTGTCTCTTGTATTTCAATAAAAAACAATTAATAATAATAAATTTTAAAAATGCGTTCATGCGCGATAAAATAATTGTCGGCGTTAATTAATGAACGCGTTAATGCGATAACGCGTTAACTTGCCCAGCATATATATATATATATATATATATATATATATAATGCACTATAGTTAAAGAATCTATCACCATTTTTCAAAAGTCAGTCTGTATATATATCTTGTCCTTGAGGAAACTCTCCATCCTGATGTAGCACTCTATGAATGTTTACAGGCTGGTAGTGTGTTGAGGTCTCAATCAGGCGCTGGATTAGAGCACTTCATGTTTTATCATAGGCAGGAGCTGAAGTGGGTTAGAACAATCTGGAACAGTGTTCTGGCAATTTGATATCGACAAGAAATAATTATCTGATTGGCAGTTTCATACGTAATGTCAAGCGAGTTCATTTGTGGTGTTCTGCAGCCTGGCGTCCCTCCCAGCTGATGCCATCGAGATCCTCGACAAATCAGAAAGTAATATCACCCCACAGTCGTTTTCCCTGATGCACCACAACACCCTTCTGGGAATCCCCAATTGGAAGCAAGACCTATGTGAGATGTGAGCGGTGCCCACCGGGGGGTGAATCTGTAGTGAGAAACACAAGCTGACAGACAACAGGAAGCCTTGATAAATCACTCCGTTGGATTTGGTACCCTGGTCTAAGCGAGACACGCATCTCGTGGAGTCTGTGTGGATTGATACATTTAATAAAATGAAAGCATATCGGAAGTCAAAGCCTCTCTGAAAACGCTTTCAATTAGCAAGCTGCTTAATCCCACTGTAACCCCTGACCACCATAGGCCGAACTTCACAATCTCTACAGTTTCACATTTCACACCAGCCAAATCAACATCTTCTTCTTTCTTATTTTCAAGCTATGTTATTGTGATCATATTGAATATTTGTCGACTCTTTGCAGTCACTGTATTGTCAGGGTTAAGGAACACACGCTTCGGGCTCTAAAAGTCACATAGTCCAGCCTAAGTACTCAGATACTGTGATTTGCTTCTCACAATGTCACTGAATTCCCTTTTAACTATTCACTGTTTAAAAAGTAATCACTTCTTATTTTGTATAATCCTTGACCACCAAACCATCGCGGTGGACGTTCCTTTTTCTGTGTCATGTTTGGTTCAGGATATATGATGCAAAATACATCATTTGGTTATGGCACAATGTATAATGGCCACCATGGCACACAAGTGAACATCATTTTCACATATGATAATGAATCACTACTGAATAGAGTCCTCATTAGTTGTACCATGTGTGACGACTTCCCCTCCACTCGGGGTCTGTGTCCTGTTGTCTGTTTGTCTTTCAGGATGTTAATCGGTCACTGGTGAGTGACGCCTGAGCATGGTTTGGTCCCAGCTGTAAAGGCTGCCCCTCTTCTTTGGCTGGCCCTCCTCTCTGCCTCTTGTTTGGATGACACAGCTGCTTATTTGTTTTGTTTGGTAGTTCAGTTTGATGTATATTCTTTAAATAAATGTATATTTATTACTTTTACCACTCGTCTTGTCTCCCTTGTATGGGGTCAGATCAGTCTCAATAATTGCAAATGCACACAGAAGGATTTACAAATACATTCCAATGCACACATAAATAAATTACGATTTATATAAATGTAAAAAATAAATCACAAATATATTTCTGCATTTGTATGTATTTCTGTGTGGATTTTTCTATTTGTTTGTGGATTTGTATGTATTTGTGGATCGCACTGCATTTCTTTGTGGATCGCTCCACATTTGTGTGGGTTTTATGAGACTCCTCTGACGTGGCTGAATTCGCAAATGCGTTTTTTCCAACATTCTCATTTTCAACCTATCACATGAGCGCAGCTCCCCCTCCCCTCCCCACGAGGCTGCTAGCTTTACAGTTGCGCAATTTGCAGAGGCGACAGGTCAGAAATCGACAGGCATCTCTCTACGGCCAACGATGAGATCGTGGAAGTTCTTCTGTCGAAGCAACAAGTTCTGGGAGCGCTGAGATTCATCCGCAGCGTCGGTACGTTGATGTTTAATATAATCTCTTTATTATTTTAACTGAACTAATTCATACGGAAGCAAAAACTCTAAGCAGGTTATTCTGTTTGTTGTTGGTCTGGATAATTTGCTCATAGTTGTAATACTCGTTTTGTCCACAAGAGGCTGAATTCAACTAAAATCATTCACGTTTTCTTCCAGGACTCTAGCTGAGTCAGCGCTAATGGAGTTGAACTTTACGTCACAAAGACAGAAGAGAGATGAATTCAGCTGCAGTTACTCCACTAATTGTGATTTCTGATTAGTCTGTTTGGATGATTGCTTAACCCTGCCCTGGTTACAGGTGGCCATGGCAACGTGTCATCCAGGAAGTTCCGGGACGCTGCGCGACAGACCGGAGACCAGATGTTGTTCTACACCACACTTGTCAAACTCAAGGCCCGCGGGCCGAATCCGGCCCGCCACGTCATTTTATGTGGCCCGCGAATCCACCAGCAAAAAATAAATAAAAAATAAAAAGTTTTTTTTTTTTTTTTTTAATTTTGGAAAAAAAATTTAAAGTTAGACTTGAAAATAAAAATATCCCCATGGTCGAAATTATGAGCTAGCATGTTGTGAAGTATTATCACCGTGGCTGGACATTGATTACTTGTTCTCCTAACAGTCACTTGGTAACAATATGGTTAATTAGTTATTACCTTTTTTTTTTAAAAAACAGGTGGACAGGAGAGGCAACAGCCCGTAAAGAGGTTTTCCAACAAGTGATTGAGTTGAAAAAGATCGACAAATAATCCCAAAAATGTCCACGAAGAGAAAAATTGATGCAGAGGGAAGAAAATGTAATTTAAGATGGGAAAGCGAATACATGTTTGTGCTTCGAGGAGAAAAATGGGTCTGTCTTCAGTGTTATGATGCGTGTCGGTGATGAAGGATACAATTCACGTCGGCATTTTGACACCAAACACGGAGCTAAATTTAGCCTCCAAGAAAAACATCAAATTGTCCAAGAATTAAAAGGCAGACTGCAATCACAGCAGAATATATTTACAAAAGCTACAGCCCAGTGCATGCTAAAGGTATGTGAGCAGGTGAGCTCCGACCAGATACAGACTTTTACAAATGTCAGTGAAGAAACACCGAGTTCAGGAACTAGCAGCAATCTAACAACACAGCTAGCTCAGAGACGAGCAGGTACTCGTCTTCTTCATTAGCTGTTGATGAAAGCACAGACAACACGGATACAGAGCATCTATCCATGTTTATAAGACCTGACTCTCAGTGAGGAGCTCTTGGATGTAGCTGCCATGCACGGGACGACGGCAGGGACATTAGTGATGCAGAGAGGTGACAAAATTAGCTTTGAACAAAGTTAATGTAATAACTTGTGTTTGATATTTGTCTTTGTTATTTTCTTTAAAAGTTTGATCTTTGATAGAGTAATGTGGGTTTCTTAACCCTAAATTAAAATGATTTATGTTATAATAACAGAAATTTGCTTAAATATATGTTTACATTTATATAACTGCATGTACAATATTTTTACACTTGAATAAACAATAATCAAAAGCAGAGACAGTTATTTAACAATATGTTAGGAGAAGTTACAGTTATACAGTCTTACAGTTACAACCGGCCCTTTGAGTACGACCGTGATGCTGATGTGGCCCGGAGTGAAAATGAGTTTGACACCCCTGGTCTACACTGTGTTCAGGTGCTTCCAGCAGAAGAACCAGCGGCTCAGAGGAAGTCCTGGATTCAACCCGGTGAGAGGAAGCTGATCTGAAGTCAGCTCAATGGTTAACTATGTAGGACTCTCGTCATCATCGTCATCGTCACGGGTTATACACACTCATATCAGTCTGTCTCTTTTCTATTATTTATGTTTATTAAAAAAATAAACATGTTAACACCTGATCCAAGTCTGAGGCATCATGCAGTGGGTCATGAGTAAGAAACATAAAACATATAATAAAGCTGTCATCTCTCACACACACACGCACACACCTTTGAGTTTATGAAATGTGAATTAAAAACTTAAAGGAACATTTTGGTTCTTAGATATATTATATTATATTATATATATTATATTATATTTATCTGCACTAAAGAGTCAGCATATCTGTATTTTCACCTCAAAGAAAAAATACAACATAATTAAAATATTTATTATTTCTTCGTCTGATGTTTTTTGGATGAGAAACTAAATTATTATAAATTAGCTCTAATAATAATAATATGGTCATTTCTTTCTCTCCTCTGTTCATTATGATGGAGAATTAAAATCACAAAACATTCTGACTTCATGACTATATTCCCAAACCATTAAAACTTCAAAAATAGTTAATATTTAGGGCCCGAGCATCGACGTAGTCTGAGAGGAGGACCTATTGTTCTTCTAATGTTTATTATTATTATTATTATCGTACCTGTTTCGTCGCAAAAAGGAGGTGCTTGGGATACTGGAAAGTTTTCAGAATTTGGCACACATGCCAGAATTTGCGATAATTGCAGTCTGATTGTATGAAATATTGGCTCGATAGCGCCCCATCTACAGGCCAAATTTGAATCATAGTCATAGCGCCACCTACTGGTAACAGGAAGTTAAAGTCTTTATACTTTGGCTTGTTTCTCTTAGTAGGTAAATCAGATCAACATCAAATTAGTTCCACACAAATGTAAGAAGTTCACAATGCCAGTTCATGAAGCTTTTGATGTTTCGTCGAATGCTGTTGCCGTGGCGACGCAGTCTTCGCCGTGAAAAACGAAGGTCATTTTGAGAGGCTAAAAATGCTCGAAACATAAGCAAACAGATTTAAAGCCCAAAGTGTAGTTATATAATATGATTTTATTGGTTCACAGTGGCAAATCGGCTCAATAGTGCCCCCTACAATATTTAGACGAAGCAGCCCTCGCTGTACGTTTCACATAGATTTACAAAATTTGGTAGGCACATGTTTCAGCCATTTTGAATTTTGTATGAATTTCACGTGTGTTGTGGCAGCCATTTTACATGGTTCACCATCATCCATCAAACTGTTGTAACTCGACTGTACTTTGTCAAAACTGTCCCAAACTTGACGTGCTTGTTGACTGTCATGGCTTTAGGACTTCTGCATGCCAATATTAACTCATAGTCATAGCGCCACCTACTGATAAGCACGGACGTAAGCAGGATTCTATAATTACAGCGGCCCAAACACTGAACTTATTGAAAGGGTTTGTGGGCACACCATGAGAAAAAGACTTCTCTGATCTAAATATGTGCAAACTAAGATGCTTGGAGAGCAAAAGTTAGATAACAGTGGATTTTCAAACCATGTCAGTGGGCATTACTATAAATGATCTGTCCAGAGCTTCTTCATGACAATCAGGTTAAACGTTACAATGAATGCTTCACACTACAATCTAAAGTTGCAGAAGAACTTAAAATGAAAACAGTGTTAAATTAAAGTGTTCAAGTAAAAGCAAATGGCACTACTGTTTTGTTAACTTTCATGTAAGTCCAAATACAATCAGCAGGACACTGCAGGGAGTTGAACCCCATCACAGTAAACTGACAGTCTGTTATGTTACAAACACTGAAGCACATTCACACACATTCATTTTCTTAATGATCTTTAAAGGCTTATATTTATGATTGTATCGGATGTACACTCAAAACATTTGAGGCTTAAGACCTGGCAACATGATCTTGCTACGCTGCTGGTCGACGCAGGAAATATCATCTCACTCGTGCACACAGAGTGTGATGGTCACAGAAATACACGGCTGCGTCACCCAGAGTCCTGCCAGTACCAGGAAATACCGTTTAACTCGTGCACGCAGTGTATGATGGTCACAGAAATGCATGACCGCGTCACCCAGAGTCCTTTCAGTACCCTCGACCTGCGTGAAGTTGCGAGGGCCCGATCAATGCTGCTCGCAGCTTTAATTATTATTATTTTTTATTATAAAAGTATTAAAACTAACTTCACTCTCGGAATATTTAAACTGCATTTCCTAAATTGTTGTTAATAGTTTAAATGAGAGTGAAAGGTGCTAAATTTAAAGCGTTTCTATTGCCTCTAAACACGTTAACGTGCACTAAATGGTACGCAGCCGGCCGGCTATGTGAGCAAAGACAACACACACACAGAGAGACTTCATCCTCGACATCTTTACATAGATAATATTTGTTTCTGCTATATCAATGCTCAGAATATTACATCTAGCACCTTTAATGTTTAAGGATCCCGACCTGCTGCACGTCTACGTGCACATCAGAAACATGGTCACTGATACAATCATTTCAAACAGGAAGATCAATGAACAGGTCTTCATAGGTTTCATAAATCAGAATATAAAACTGGTATTAATACAGTTTGGTGGTGAAACTTGCTCACTGTAAGCGGATCAGGTGACGCGTCACCTTTGGTTGGCCGGACCAGAAACCGTGTGACAGGTCGCCTGTATGAATATTTTGTACATAAGACGTGAATAATGTGTTTATTTTCTGTGATAATGAATTAATTATTGTGTAACTAACAATCTCATGTTTTTAAATCAAAAAAGCACCAAACTGTATGAAGAAATATTCTGAATGTGTACAGCTAATAAAGGGTTAAACTGCAGTTATGTGATATCTGTGGTCCATACGTCTTATAGTGTGATCGGTTCACATCAGAACTTTCAAATTTACTAACAGGAAGTGAAGGCATCAAGACAACTGAGGTCAAAGTCATAGAATAACTCTCCCTCTACACCAGGGGTATTCAATTAAAATTCCAAAAGGTCCAGATTGAGAAAATGTCCTCGTGTAAAGGTCCGGAACATTACAATAATATCTAACTTGCGCCATATATATATATATATATATATATATATATAGATATATAGATAGATAGATATATTCAAGAAGTCTAGTAATAGTAACGTCTCTGTGTAGTCAACAACTGTCAAATCAAATAAAGAAAGTACACATCAATTATATTTTAACAATTATTATTCTCAGTTTTCAAATTGAACTGGATGGAGTATAAATAATACATAGAAATACATAAATAAATGTTCTTCTCATTTCAAGTACAATAAGAGCTGCATTAAAGAATAACTGACATAACAGTAAGCTTTTCAAAAATGTGCATCTTAAAATAAAGTAATTCATTTTAGAAAAATGAATTTCACTGAATTGTCCTGCAGCTTTAAATTCAGTTCATTCAGGTGTGAAGTGATGCCAATCAAAAAAGCCACAATATTATATTTTTCTCATCTTCTAACAAGAGAAATCAGTGAGCATGGACTTTATGTGTGTTATTAAACCACTTGTTTCAGTTCTATTCTCTCTGTTAACATCATTGTTGGGCAGTGAATTCATGTGTTATGATTCTGATCATATTGGACTCTGAGGTATATTTTCTGTATCTTCATTCAGATGTGAGTGGGTGCGTTTGCTCAAAGGAGTTGTGCTTTGTCTCGTAGTGTCGCTTCATTTACCGCTTTTACGGTCTCTAAACATAAGAGACACACTGGTTATAAACTGTCCGTGTGAAGAATTAACCTATAAGAGTCTGTTCATTCTTGGTTAAAGACTCTGGTCTCTTTGACCACTTTTCTCTCTTTGGAGAACGTCATGTGAAATAACTTCTCTGACTCACGTATTATTCTCCTGCTCTTCGTTCTCTTTCCTCGTCTCTCCCCCGGTGTGTGTACATCTCACTAGATTCAGGAAACTTGTCAGATTTGATTGGCTGAGCTGCATCACGTGATGTGATTTACACCGCATTGGTCGGTGTGTTTCCTGCACCGCTGAACAAGTGCCGTAACGGCTGAAAAAGCTGCGCCGGTTAAAATAGAAGCGCTCTGTCAAAATAAAAAGCGATTTTAGGTCCTGGGTCCGGATACAACGGTGTCTGGGTCCGGATCCGGACCGCGGTCCGCCAATTGGCGACCCCTGCTCTACACCAATAACTGCACCTCAGTTGTCCTTAATTTAGTCAAATGATCAAATTCTGAAAGTGTAACTGTAAAGCAGCAGTGGAACATTTCACCGTTTCATTTTTCATAATCACGTCACCGTTATTGATCTATGAAATGGTGTCTCTGGAGATGAATCAAACTTCAGTTAATGTTGATAATAAACTGATTCATTGATCTAAATGTGCTTTTAAACGTTTGAGGAGCAGCAGGACTGTTAGAGTCCAGATCCTCTGATGATCCTGATCAGATCCAGAGGATCACAGAGATGATGGTGGACTCACTCCCAGTGATGTCCCTTCCATCTGAGGAGAGAAGAAGAAGAAGAGATGAATGAGTCTTTGCAGAGACTCCCTTCATCAGCTGTCAGTCAGTGATGCAGCACATCCAGTAGAAAGAGCAGCAGGACTTCAGTCCTTTCAGCTCTCATCTTAACGTATTGGAGTGAACACACTGAGCTCCAAGCTCTCACACCTGCACACACTTTGGACATCAAGTCTGGTCACTCTGCACATTTCACTCAAGTACACAGTGGAGATAAAGAGCTGAGGGTCCTGAACGCATCACGACTGCAGAAACAGAGAGGTGTTCACTGCTCACTGTAATGATGGGTTCAAAGCTGATAAAAACCACAGCCTCAGTAACATTTGAATGTCTCATCTCTTTGAAATATTCCAATGAGAGAGAACAGATCAGATCAGATTGATGGATGAGGACCACTGTCTCTATACATGTTGAGATGCTGTCAGCTGATGAACAGCTTTATTTCCTGCAGACTTGAACACAACAACAACAGTCGTCTTCACATCAACTCAAACACATGATCACAACAAGCTTGTGGCTCATCTGATTGGCTGATTTCTGTCCAATCCTGAAGCCTGTCAGCATTCTCCTCTCACAGCTTCACTGAGAAGGTTGGAGGTTTACAGGAAATACTGGATCTGTGTTTAGTTCAATACTGCTGGAACCAGCATGGACTGAGTCCAACCCTCTACTGACCTAAGTCAGTAGAGGGTCTCCAGTCTATAGTGTGGACTCTCCACACTATAGACTGCACACTGATCTTGTGGAGAGTCTAGTGTGGACTCTCCACAAGATCAGACAGCAGCTTCACATCTGAATCCTTCAGACTGTTTAATCTCAGATCCAGTTCTCTCAGATGGGAGGGGTTGGACTTCAGAGCTGAGGCAAGAGAAGAACAGCTGACCTCTGACAAACAGGAGCTGTTCAACCTGAATAAGGAATAAATGATGAAGATAAGAATCCATTCATTATTCAATCAGATGTGTTCATGTTTTAAATGTGTAGCTCAACATGACTATGTTCTAATCAATGAGCTTTTCTCTTTGTCATTGTGTTATTGTGGATCATCATCATGTCAGCCTTCTACAGACATCATCCAAATGTCACCACAACATTCATACACCTATTGATGTCAACACAGATTAACACCATGCTGCTGGTCTCAGTCAGGTCTGGAACTAGAGGATCAAGATCAGATCAGACCTGTTGGACTCAAAGACGGTTCATGACTTCATTGATTACATGAGCTTCTTCTTTGTGTATCTGGTAGCTTAGTAGCTTCATGTCTTTAACAGGAGAGGTCCACATGTGTTCAGGTGTGTCTTCAAACAGCTAATGTCATCTGTCCATCACCAGAGTTCTTGGTGGCAGTAATCATTCCTCCTGTCATACTGAGTGTGAAGTGGTCCCTTCATAACACAACTACACTGAAGAAATTACTTCACAAGTTCAGCTGAAACTAATATGAAGCAGTCTGAGTCAGTCGAACCAAAGTTACAGACTATTGAGGAGCAGATTCCCTCTTTGAGTTCCTCTGCCTCCACTGAGCTCAACAAGGAAATAGTGTTCAACCCGCTGCTACGTACTGATGAGGAAGGTAGTACACAGTACATGTAACATGTACACCGTACACGGTACAAGGTACACTGTGTACATGTACACAGTAGTACTGTGTACACAGTACATTCTGTGTACATGTGGATTCACCATCAATTTAACTGACTATATTTGAAATCTACAAAGTTGATTTCTCTCCTCAAAAGTTCTCATTAGTGAATTTAGTGATGAAATAGAATGAAGAATGTGCTGTTCCAGCGCTTTGCATTGTGGGATACAGAAGGAGAGGTAGACTGGAGATTCTTTCTGAATCAGTAAAACATTAGGTATTTCTGTCACACTGTAGATTTAGCTTTTGTTAGCATGCTACATGCTACATTTTGGTCAAATCAGTACAAACTGCTCGTATAGTATGAGCTTTCAAATACAGCCACTGTCAAACACAACAGACTGACTTGATACTTATTACTCTGAGCTCTGCTTTAATCTCACCACAGCAGCCGTGTGGTTGTCTCTGTAGCAGCCTCATCAGCTTCTGATACCATGAAGATCACCACAGTTCACAACTTCACCTTTGCATTCAAGTCTTTCTGTCTCTGCTTACACAGAGTTTGTATCTGCTGTCATCAGATCTTCATCCTCCTCCTTCATCTCCCTCACACACTCTACAGCCTCATCAGGACTGACATCACCTTCATTGACTGATGGACCACAATGAGAGTGTGTGGAAGCTAAAAACTCTCCTGTCAATCACTTAATTTCTCTACTTTCTGTTACTCTAACAAATATTCAGCTTTTGTTTTCAGGCAAATCCTGAAACCTTACAGTCAGTGAACTGACCTCAGAGTCTCCAGTCGACAGTGTGGATTCTCAAGTCCAGCACACAGCAGCTTCACTCCTGAATCCTTCAGGTAGTTGCTACTCAGGTCCAGCTCTCTCAGATGGGAGGGGTTGGACTTCAGAGCTGAGGCCACAACTTCACAGTGAGTCTCTGAGAGTTCGTCTGGAATGACACAAATATTACAAAATATTATTATGAAAGAGGACACTTAATATTTACTTCCTGCTTCCTGTTTTGATGAACATTAGCTCTTCACATCAGTGGTTCAGCTAATCTTATCTCACTGTGTTTCACATGAAACAACAACTCATCACTCTCTCTCCTAACTGCAGACTTTTAATCTTTGTTTTTCTTTAATGTGCAGATGAAGGGAGACAAAGTGTCGTTACATTGAGGCTTCCCTAATGTCTGTATATGATTAAATATTGATAGAATTATATATTTTTTGTCGTAAACATTCTTTTCTGAGCCTCTAAAAAATATATATTCAGCAAAATTAACACACCAATGAGGTTGCATTATTTTCAGCTGAATTACTTTCAACATGATGCCAACAGAAATGTTTCAGTGAATCAGCATTAAAAACATAACATGGTGTTCATAAGATCTTTAGAAAAGTCTGAATTCAACCATTCTGAGTTTATTTCTGAGTAAAAGAACAAATTAAAAGAATTAAAAACAGGACGATGTAAAAAAAACGTTAAAATGAAAAGTTGAATTCATGAACAATAAAATACAACATTTCTCGGTTCAACACTCTGGAGTTTTACAGCGACAGTCTTTGTCTCGTATGACCAGCAGTTTATGGAGGCTAATGTGGCTAATGCTAATGCTAAACCTCAGATATATATTGATGTGTAACTGACTTCACTGAATCAGTTCTCTGATGTGATGACTTTTCTCTTCTTGTGCTACTAAATCACTGTTACAGCATTCAGCATTATCTCAGAACTCCACTTGTGGTCACAGTGCAGCAACAGTTACAGACTCAATTTAAAATAATGACATTAATGATAAAAACAATCGTTTATCTACACAAAACTTTCAAAACAGTGTTTTAAAGACATAAAAACAGATATATATACACACACACACACACACACACACACACACACA
>NW_022280094.1:1113061-1116842 GCF_004355925.1 Anarrhichthys ocellatus
ACAGACCCCTGGTGGAAGGGAGGGGTCGTCACAACAGACACAGCCATTCCTGCTGAACTACAGACACAATAAAAGAATTTATTGACTTTTTGAAAAATTTGTAGGGGTCCAATACTGCCTTCTGAAAAAGTGTGGTGGGACATGCCCTCTGTGTCACCCCTGTAAATTACTCCCTTGGTCCGCACTAAATCCGGTATGGATGTGGTTCTCCTAGGGGAGCTCGGATAACCAGGTCGTCTATGGCGGGGTGCACCGGCCCAGGTCTGAGACGGAGAAGGTCAAAGCCTCCGTGGCGCTCAGTAGTGGATCACACCTGTGAATAGACAACGCATTCTTACTCCCAACTCGTCAAATACCGACGCTTGGTCAGCGGCCATAAGCTTCAAACTATGACCCTCTAGGTATCCCTCTAGTGTTAGCTTTGGGCGTGGCAGGGACGGCGTGTTAGTTTCTACTGTTACATGCACGGTGTCTTTTCAAAATAAACTTCACAGGAAGTTAGGCAACAAAACCACTCGACCAGGTTTAGAAAAAGAGCCTGGTTGACGTTAACAACTGGCGTCACTACCAAGTGACTATCAGCTCATATGACTAGCAGGTGACAAACGAGTCACGTGACCAGTCGTTGGTGCCTAATGTCTCACATAACTAATGGCTGACGTGAAAAAATGTGAACTTTTACTTTTCGTTTTGTACGGGACTCAAACAGTGGCCACTTGGACAAAAGCTCTGTGTTTATTGAACCCGTTGATCTCCTCTCACACTTGCACACCCCGTGTGGAGTCTCTCACTCTTTAGACCACGTCAGTAGCTCTGACCATAACGGTCTTGACTTGATGGACCTTTAACACAGAAGACAATGACTGACGGCTCTCTGGGACACTTGAACACAACACAGCCATGTTAATGTTCTCAGTAACACCTGTTCATACTAAGATCCACAGCAGACATGTTGAGCACTTAACATGTCTGCTGTGAAAAAGCTTTTTGGCTCTTTAGAAAGTGAGTTAAGTTGATCATTACAAAGAACCACGAGTCTCTAGTTTTGCCACGAGCCATCAGGTCTGCAGATATGAATGTTAGGTCATTAAAGGGTTCTTCCACTGAAATCCTCCATCAAGGTAGGTATGATCTGCTCTCAATCCTCTTGTTAGGATTTTGCTTCAACTCTTCTCTCCCTGACATGTCCTGTACTGCTGCGCCCTCAGGTGGTGGAGGTCTGCTACGACGTCCTGAAGGAGCAATGCTTCAGCAAATAGGGATCATAATGAGGGAACCAAGGGAAGGTGACCTTTGTTGACTGAATGAAATGTCATTAATGAAATAAAAGACTTCAGCAGGATTTCCCCTTTGCTCTATGTCTCTTAGATATCCAGTTTACAGATGTTCTCTGTCATAACATCTGTATAAAGCTCATGCAATCAGATGAACCTGTTGAGAGCAGAAGTTTACTGCTGGCCCCTGACTCATAACCCCCTCTTCCTGTTCTCTTTGCATGATTATGAACCTGTTACCTAAGTACAGAGCACACAGCCCACTATACATTGTAGCTTCATTAGTGTTCCTCACACCCAGAAACCAATCAGGACTCCTGGACTAATCTGGCTCCAGGTCATAAATATAAATGAATATCTCACTTAGCACTCTATAATCATGCAGGAGTGAGATACTCATTTATATTTATAAATCATATTCAAAACAAGTTGCCCTCATTAACTCAACTTGAAGTCTTTGCACTTTACTCTTATAATGCTAACAGTTGATTTAAAGTGTGATGTCGTGCATGTGATGGATTACCATTAAGCAAAACACCTGAGTGCCCTCCACTAAGACCTAATATTGTGGACTTTGTCTTTTAAAGAAGCCCTGTTTTATGATTTCTATTATTTTAGTTTCTATTGGCCTTCTGGTGCACATTTCAAAATCAAGTTGTGTGTAATCAAAGTGACCTGGAGCCAGATTAGTCCAGGAGTCCTGATTGGTTTCTGGGTGTGAGGAACACTAATGAAGCTACAATGTATAGTGGGCTGTGTGCTCTGTACTTAGGTAACAGGTCACTTTGATTACACACAACTTGATTTTGAAATGTGCACCAGAAGGCCAATAGAAACTAAAATAATAGAAATCATAAAACAGGGCTTCTTTAAAAGACAAAGTCCACAATATTAGGTCTTAGTGGAGGGCACTCAGGTGTTTTGCTTAATGGTAATCCATCACATGCACGACATCACACTTTAAATCAACTGTTAGCATTATAAGAGTAAAGTGCAAAGACTTCAAGTTGAGTTAATGAGGGCAACTTGTTTTGAATATGATTTATAAATATAAATGAATATCTCACTCCTGCATGATTATAGAGTGCTATGGGACTCATACAAGCTCCTAGATTTAACTAGAAGGATGCTTGAATTAGAGTCATTAAGATTTCAGTCTGCATGCCACGTTGCATGAGAAGAGTTGGAGACTCGGTTATGGACTCTGCTGCTGTGTGATGACTACGAGTATTTAATAAACTCATAATTCAAATCAATAATATTAGGCTTCACCTAAACAGGGAACAAATAGAACATCAGTAGAAACAGATTACATTGAGACCCAGTGATGTGAATTTATTCTGACATGTTACACACTCTGATGAGCATTTCAATCTGTAATTGACGTGAATATGTTTTTTTTGGCTGATGTCTGTGTGCGAGTGCGTCCGTCAATTAAAGCTCCAAACGAGCTGTCTGTAATAATGGAGCTCGTCATTTCTTCAGAGTCACATTGGGACTTGATCTCAGGCCTCCTGCAGGCCGAGTAAATGAAACCTTACATCATAAAGGTGAGATGTGGCTGTAAGAACTCTCGTGAACAAAATGGACATGAAGGATTCCACTTCACCATATAAATTTAAATATGTTACCTGATCAATTAAGTTAGGACGAGCCCCCATATGTCACGACCTGGCTCAAAGGCTGCAACATAAGGAAGACAAGACAAGTGATAAAACTAATACATAGACATTTATTTAACAAACAAACAAACAAACAAACAAACTGTCTGTCTGTCTGTCAAATGAAGCAGCAGCTGTGTCAGCCTAGGCAAGTCAGAGAGGAGAGTAGCGGTGCCGAAGAGGAGGAGCTGGGGCCTTTATACCTGGCACTCCCACCAGGCTCAGGTGTGTGTTGGCAGCTGATTAGCAACAACCTGAAAGACAGAAAGACAAACAGGACATAGACCCCTAGTGGAAGGGAGGGGTCGTCACACTACAGCACAGTCGAGAAGGAGGGGCTGGCTACCCGGTGTGCGGTCGATACCCTACCCCACTACCTCCTGGGACCCCCATTCACCCTCTGTTCGGACCTTGCTCCTCTCCAGTGGCTTCACCGCATCAATGATACCAACGTCTCGGTGGTATCTGGCATTACAGCATTTTAAGTTCAAGGTGGCAGATGGCTATGGCAGACTTCCTTCCCTGCTTATGGGGGGTAGGCTAGGCCGGTGGGGGTATGTGGTAGTGGGCGTGGTCTGTGCTCAGCTGCAGGAGAGAGATGTGTGGGAGTGGTTCAGGGGAACATTGACAGGGTTAGTTGGCACAGCTGTAACCTGTTGCTAATTATCCCACATGCTTGCAGGCTGGAGCTCTGGTGGCTGGTGACACACAGAGAGGACAAAGAGAGAGGACCACCAGCGTGAGAGTGTGAATTGTTTGTAATGAAATAAGTTTGTGGAATGTTAACTGCTGAAGACTGTGTGTGTGTGTGTGTGTGTGTGTGTGTGTGTGTGTGTGTGTGTGTGT
>NW_022280094.1:1116852-1239416 GCF_004355925.1 Anarrhichthys ocellatus
TGTGTGTGTGTGTGTGTGTGTGTGTGTGTGTGTGTGTGTGTGTGTGTTTTTGAGGAGAACCCGTGAGTAACAGTGAGTCGGCTACATTGGTGCCTGAGTTAGTTGACATGTATTATACATATACACCGTAGAACCATTTCGATGCTGGATTTTCTTCTTTTTTTTGGCCCGACTCAAACAAGTCTTTTCTTTCAACTGGCTATTTTTGCACCAGTGTTGGCTCTTAAGCATGGTGAGTATTTGTATTATGTATTCTTTTTCTATCTATTTTGTTGACACAATTTCATTTAGTTAAAGTAAGTATTGTTCTTAAAGTTTCTATTCTACAGTTTTCCTATGGAGTTTTAACAGTGGTGAAAGCATTGAAAACCTAGCTCCTGGTTTTGACGATGGTTGGTGAGTATTTATATATTGTTTATACGTGTGTTTGCGTATGTTTATTTTTTCACTGAATGTTTATTTCATTGCAATTACCTATAGATTCAAACGATTTCCAACCACCAAAGCCTAGGAGATCCCTTTCTCTAAAGGTTTTGGGGGCTGAAAGTGCAAAGGACGAAGACTTAAGGAGAGTAAGCAACCTAAGAAAGGGTATGTACTGATTTAAGATTAATTTAATTTTTTAAATGTTTTTTAAATATGTATTTGCTTTGTGTGAGTGCGTGTATATATTAGTGCTGGGCAACGATTACAATTTTTTAATCGCATGATTTCCTGGCATTAATTGCATTGTTATGCGCAAAATTCAATAATGAATTAAAAAGTAGTGTATTGCACACTTTTAAAATAAAAGTGCAATAACATTTGGTTTGCCAACACTTTAGACAAATCAGGTTATTTTTAACAGCAGTATTTCCTTTACACAGCAGCAGTTATAATAGTTATAATGATTCTGATAATAGATATTCAGCCGGTGTTCACAACTTTATCTTCATGTGTGTAAGAGATGCAATTTGAAATGTACTTCTTGAAAACTGCAAACCTATCTACGTCATGTTTTTTTTTATGTTTGTTAAACTCTCAGTAGCGATAACTAAATGATGCTTATTATACATATTCCAAATAAATTAATTTAAATGAATCACTTTTCTTTTTTTGATATTTTGGTCAGACACACATGCAGCGCTGATTACCATAATATGTGTGGTATTTGTTATAGATGTACATGTATGCGGCAGCAGCAGGAAGAGAATGAAGAGGCGCCACACACACAGCTGTTCACCGCTCGCTTCCCGGTTCTTGTGTTAAAAATGTCCGCTTAATAATGAAAAAAAAAAAACTATATACAGGTGCTGGTCATATAATTAGAATATCATCAAAAAGTTGATTTATTTCACTAATTCCATTCAAAAAGTGAAACTTGTCTGTTATATTCATTCATTACACACAGACTGATATATTTCAAATGTTTATTTCTTTTAATTTTGATGATTATAACTGACAACTGAGGAAAATCACAAATTCAGTATCTCAGAAAATTAGAATATTGTGAAAATGTTCAATATTGAAGACACCTGGTGCCACACTCTAATCAGCTAATTAACTCAAAACACCTGCAAAGGCCTTTAAATGGTCTCTCAGTCTAGTTCTGTAGGCTACACAATCATGGGGAAGACTGCTGTCTGGACAGTTGTCCAAAAGACGACCATTGACACCTTGCACAAGGAGGGCAAGACACAAAAGGTCATTGCAAAAGAGGCTGGCTGTTCACAGAGCTGTGTCCAAGCACATTAATAGAGAGGCGAAGGGAAGGAAAAGATGTGGTAGAAAAAAGTGTACAAGCAATAGGGATAACCGCACCCTGGAGAGGATTGTGAAACAAAACCGATTTCAACAATGTGGGGGAGATTCAGAAAGAGTGGACTGCAGCTGGAGTCAGTGCTTCAAGAACCACTACGCACAGACGTATGCAAGACATGGGTTTCAGCTGTCGCATTCCTTGTGTCAAGCCACTCTTGAACAACAGACAGCGTCAGAAGCGTCTCGCCTGGGCTAAAGACAAAAAGGACTGGACTGCTGCTGAGTGGTCCAAAGTTATGTTCTCTGATGAAAGTAAATTTTGCATTTCCTTTGGAAATCAGGGTCCCAGAGTCTGGAGGAAGAGCGGAGAGACACACAATCCACGTTGCTTGAGGTCCAGTGTAAAGTTTCCACAGTCAGTGATGGTTTGGGGTGCCATGTCATCTGCTGGTGTTGGTCCACTGTGTTTTCTGAGGTCCAAGGTCAACGCAGCCGTATACCAGGAAGTTTTAGAGCACTTCATGCTTCCTGCTGCTGACCAACTTTATGGAGATGCAGATTTCATTTTCCAACAGGACTTGGCACCTGCACACAGTGCCAAAGCAACCAGTACCTGGTCTAAGGACCATGGTATCCCTGTTCTTAATTGGCCAGCAAACTCGCCTGACCTTAACCCCACAGAAAATCTATGGGGTATTGTGAAGAGGATGATGCGAAATGCCAGACCCAACAATGCAGAAGAGCTGAAGGCCACTATCAGAGCAACCTGGGCTCTCATAACACCTGAGCAGTACCACAGACTGATCGACTCCATGCCACGCCGCATTGCTGCAGTAATTCAGGCAAAAGGAGCCCCAACTAAGTATTGAGTGCTGTACATGCTCATACTTTTCATGTTCATACTTTTCAGTTGGCCAAGATTTCTAAAAATCCTTTCTTTGTATTGGTCTTAAGTAATATTCTAATTTTCTGAGATACTGAATTTGTGATTTTCCTTAGTTGTCAGTTATAATCATCAAAATTAAAAGAAATAAACATTTGAAATATATCAGTCTGTGTGTAATGAATGAATGAATGAATGAATGAATATAATAGACAAGTTTCACTTTTTGAATGGAATTAGTGAAATAAATCAACTTTTTGATGATATTCTAATTATATGACCAGCACCTGTACTATATATTAAAAAAAAAAATATTTTGTATGTGCGTTTTAGGGTGTTGACTGAAAGGCCTCTGACACCTGAACCACAGCGGCTGCCACTCTGTGCATCCCAATATGATGAGACAGATGAAGTTGCCCTAGCGGTTAAAACGCTCCAAAGAGTTGGGCGCTGTTGTAAAGGCGATTAATGAACCGTCTCGTCTATTGAGGCATCACAACCGGTGTTGGTGACACCCTGTGCATCGGCGTATGTGGACGATGATGAAGTAGCCAGGGCTGTTGCAGGGATCTGTGAGGACGGGACTGTTTGGACGCCCGAGGAGCCGTCGGGTGATAGTGCTCAGTCTGTGTTTAACCAGAGTATTGGGAAAGGCTGTGCCAGTACCCTTGTGACTATTACTGATGTACAGTTTGGTGATGAGTTGATGCTGTTTAGTGAGAAACGTGCAGACATTGATATTCTCCCTACATTACTTGCTTGAAATATTAAAATGATTGTATGTTGAAATTTACAATAACATTTGTGAACAAGCTAATGGATACCAGTCATTTAAAACTAGTATATTATAAAAAGTGTATTTAAATATAGAAACATTTATTTAAAATCTTTCACCACAACACAGGACGTAAACGTCTGCAGTGTTTCCAAACACATGACACACCTCACACACACAGTCTGGTTATACCTGCACAATGACCTGATTGAAAATAAGATGGTGCATCATATGTATGAGTACTGCTACCAGACCTATGAAGCCATACTATAACCCTAAACACCGATGCAATGTCTGTTTTACAGAATGCCAACCGGCATAACACAAATGTGACGTGTGTAAATCAAAACAGTTTTGATTTACACAAGCTTCCAGGAGCATCCCATGGTGTCATCCCCTGTGACACTATGACTGAGAGGCCTGTGGAAGAACATACAAGGTTGGCAAAAATGCGCACCAGCTGTTTGTTCACACTGTGGCGAGCAATGATTGGAGAGTGATGAGGAGCATGAATATTTTATTCAGCCCTTTGGAAAAAAAATAAAATAAACGGATTACATATTGTGTGATTTGAGACTCTGTATCATAACGGTAAGCATGAGGCACATTTTGTATGTGATATGGACATTGAGGGAAACAGGTTTTGTTTCAATACACTGAACTGTGTGGATAATTTGGGCAGCGTTACAGAAAGCCTAAATAGTGCGGGTATGTGTGCATCTTCATTGCACACAACGTGTCCAGATTCGACAATTATATGCTGTTGGAATACAAACAGGGATCACGCCGCTCACAATGAGAGGAAGTCGGGTTCTTCTGATGTATAACCAAGCATTCCGACAGCATTGGATTGATTCATTCAGATTTCTATCCATGCACTTTTCAAAAACACCTGCTGTCTTCGGCTTTGAGGATCTGGAGAAAGGCTATTTCAACACTAGTGAGAATGAGTGTTATGTAGGTAATGATCCCTATGCTGCGGGTACCTTGAGATGTGTGACAATGACAAAACGACCTTCATGAGGTGGCATGACAGTTTGTGGAGGAACATTTGATTTCCAAGCAGAGATTAGGAGCTACTGCAGCAGTGATGTAGAAGTGTTGTGCAGGGCCTGCACTGTTTATCTAGAGACTTTTCTGGAGTGCAGACAACTTGATCCTTTTGCATTCACCCTGCTGGCATCTAGCTGTATGGGAGTGTTCAAAACGTTGTTTCTCCCCAAAGACACAGTGGCTCTGACGTATGAAGGGGCGTACACAGCGCAGAATAAAACCTACTTGGATGTCTCCATGCAGTGGCCTAAATATGTGGTGCATACAGAGAAAATTGAGTTCAGACGTGCGCTCAATCACGGTGAACAGTTGTTTGCCCCGTTCTGTGGATGGACATAATGCAGCTGCAAACACCTGCTACGAATTTGCAGGGTGTTTTTACCACGGATGTATCAAATGTCATGTGCAGACTGATTTGAAGGACAAATTATACGCCTTGCAAAAACATGGTCTGCAGGTTGTTGTGATATAGGAGTGGGCATCATTAAAGAAATCCAGCATTGTGGTCCAGACTTTTATGGCTGCTTACAAAAAGCCTGAATGCCAAGATCCTGGAAAGGCTCTCTTTAGTTGTCGTACAAATGCTATGAAGTTATACCACAAGGTTTATGATGAGGCAATCAGATACTATGACTTTACAAGTCTGTATCCGACTGTTCAAGACAAAAGGGCCCAAAGTGTTATGCCTATAACACAAGATATGGAAAAACACAGGTCAAATGCAAAGGTGTAACATTAAATGCTTCTGTTACTCATGAGTCACTGGTTGGTCAAGTCCACTCTTGTCTCCAATCAGAACACCACTGCACACATGGTGACACATCTGATGCTATCAAACGTGATAAAGAGAAGTTCCATCTTTAAAACGAGACCGTTTTTAATAAAGTCCAGGTTGTGTACAATAAGCGCAGGGTGTTGCCTGATTATACTACACGCCACTATGGATACTAGAACTGATCATGGATTTGATGACAGGCTGCAGCATCCTTTTAGTTTGGTGAGTGGACCATCAAACTATGGAGACTTTTTTTTTTTCGTCAAGGATATTATTGAAAATGCAGGGGTTAGTTTTGATAATGTCATTTACATTTACTCCTGCTGACAGCCTTTATATATTCAACTCATTAAAATGAGAGACATTAACTTTGCAAACGGTTTACCCGTGTCTCTGTGTGACGATGTACAACTACCCCCAGACAAAATCAATCTGCTCATCATAGATGATTTGATGAATGATGCCAGTAATATAGAAGTTCAAAATGTTTTTACCTAATGTGTTCATCATAGAATATGTATATATTTAGTACAAAATGTATTCATTCAGGGTAAGGCTATTAGTTTAAACGCAAACTCTCATTTTGTTTAAATACCCCAGGGTCCATTGGCAGACCGTCACCCTAACTAAGACTAGCCGTTCTCTAGAAGATCTCACGTGTATAGCACACCCCTTAAGATGCCAAAATCAAAAAGATTTAAGTGGCGTATGGTTGATACATGAGTGAGCTTTTGATGCGTTTTATTTTTTCAATTTATGAGAACCCTTTGAAACGTATATAGATTTATTTTTTTTATGTATTTCTGTACACCTATGACATGATTATACTATTGAATGTATTTTTCTTCCACTGTACTGTGCAGCATCGAATTCACTTTATTTTTGTAAAGCCCAAAATTACAAATTTGCACAAAGTTTGTATAGTTTATTTTTATTCCCTGAAACATGTGAATAAATGATTGTCATTGCTGATAAAATCTTCTTCTATATCTTTATTTTTCAAAGTTATCAATGTTACATCACATCATTAGATTACACATTGTACAAGTGCAAAATGATCCCCACAGCACACAGGTTGTATTTTGTTAGCAAAACAGCTAACCATTGCATCATTATTAACAGCATGATCTCCATACAGGCCTATCGCATGTGAATAAGACACACCTTTTTGTATGGCATAATAAAACATGCAGTGCTGTCCACAGGTTGTAGCAAGATTATTCTGAACCCGTTTTGTAGAATAAGACACATCGGTACAGTTATTCTTTAAAAAATGAACTATTGAATTTGGAAACATGTCAGTTGGGAGGGTTCCCAAAACTGCCAGAGAAATATCCATGCCTGTGTTTTGTAATATAAATAGCCAGCACTTAGTCATTTTTTAGTAGTAATCCAAAAGCACTTGACGCCTATTTAACAGAATAACATGAGATTAACAGTGCGGGGGAGAGGCACTCTGAAACGGGCTTCCAGTCTCACGTTCCTCGTTTAAATTAGCGAAACATTCCCTGAGCATCCGTCGTCGGGCTCCAAATTAAAACGGAACAGTGAGTAACCGCCGCCAAACTCATGGGTTATGGCCAGCGATCTATCTTTTAAATGACGACCTGTTGTATCATCTGGTAATATTCTACTGGCCTCTCTGAAAGTGTGGTTGAAAAGGTCTCGCAGGGTAGGAATGTCCGTTGGCATATAGAGTTATGAACTCTGTCATAGTGCCCGAAATTAAGGGGATTACGTGTATAGCTCCCTGTGTAACCCTCGTTGTCGACAAAACCTATTATAAAGACTTTAGGGATCTGTCCTATGTGGAGGTTTTCCTGGTTGCACACCCTTGTCCCTGCAGGAATGGAGTCTTCAAAGCCACTCTGTCGATAGCATATTTAGCATTATGCTGTAAAGCTCTGCTGTGAGCCAGCATGACTGTAGGGGCAACAGACACTTTTTTCACTAATGCGCTGGCTGACATGATCTTAACATTGTGCATTTGTAGCGGTCATCCGAGATAATTCATCTTTTGATCATATAAATTTCAGAGAAATATCAACACCGTTCAACAGGTGAGGAACAGGTTCAGGTGACTGCTGAAGACATGATCAACCTCATTTTGGAGGAGAGCAAAAATAGTCAGAGAACGGTGAGTTACTGAGACAGACGGTCCATCACTACACCTGAAACTCTGCTCATGTCACTCTACATTATCAGAGTAATATTAGTGTAACAGTGAAAATGTAATTATTTTGCCTTTGGGAGTTTGAACTGGAGGATTTTGACGAGGACACAAGCCTCTGCTGACGCTGGAAAGACAAGAACCTTGAGTAGTTTGGAGTGAATTTTTACATTATATTTGTGAATATGACTTAACCATACCTCATATGTAATTCCTTGTCTCAGTTGTGGGCAGTAAATGTCAGCAATAAAATGAGGGATGTTGAGTTTGAAGCCAATTCGCTCAACTCCCCAGAGGCCTCACCTACTTTTCAGTGAGTTGTATTTGATACGTATGTATCAACAGTTAAACTACAGTGCTTTTAACCTCTATGTGATATTCTCAAGGGTTTTAAAAACTAATTATAATGATTGTAACCTACAGACGTCCTAAAGTCCTCAGCACGGCAAAAGACTACGCCAAGATCCTGAGAAAGAAGACGCAGGAGGGTCCCTGCGCCAAAGAACTCAGTCCAGAAGAGGTGGCGTTAGAAGTTGTTCTCAGAGTCATTGCAGGGCTTCTGGGTGTTTTCACCTCGTCCCCTCTTAAATATGCGTTCCGTCAAACTCAGCAAAATGTCTGTTTGGGTTACAAAGGCTGTTTTGGACAAAGTCTCCGAAGCTCTCACCAGTGTGACGCGTCAGGCCACCTTCTCCCACTCCATCAGGGATGACATGGTCCTGTCTATCCTAACAAAGATCAGACAGGCACACCCACACGATATCCTGGTGCACAGGGTCAAGAGCTTCGCACCAGTGCTGCTGAGTGAAATTGTTGATTGTTGCAGTGGGACAGATTTGTGGGATGTTTCAGTCCCAGAGCCCCAAAGTACCGGCTCATCTGACACCCGCTGTGGAACTACCTGCCAACACTCCAGTCCAGGAAGATTTAAACCTGGCTGGAACTGAGGAGCTGCTAACGCCCAGTCCAGAGACACACTCTGGCACCTCCACCAGTTTCTCCAACACCCCCTGCTGAACCTCCATCTATTATTGACTTTCAGACCAGGGGGGATACAAACCTAAAGCCCACAGTAGAACCAGAATCTGCTGTGTCTCCATCTCTACTGACCCCTCCTGCTGAACCTGCAATCATTGCTGCAGTGCTGGTCGCCTTGACCGCCAGCCTGGATGAAACAGAGCAGCCAGCCTCAAGTCCAGAGACAAACCCTGCTGAGGTGGCCCCTGAACCAGCTTCTGCGACACCCCCTGCTGAACCTCCATCTATTGATGTTCATGACAGGGAGAATGTAAATGACAAACCCTGCTTGGAGATTCACTCAGAACCCACCAAAGACCCAGACTCTGCTATGAGTCCATCTCCTTCTGAACCTGGAATTATTGCTGCAGTCCAGGACGGCTTGACCACTTGCCTGAATGAAAGAAATCAGCCAACTTCCAGTCCAGAGACAAACTCTGGTGTCCCCTCCACCATCTCCTCCATCATCCCATACTGAAACTCCTTGCAGTAGCGATGTCCAGGGCTGGAAGGATGTACAGTGGGTACGGAAAGTATTCAGACCCCTTTCAATTTTTCACTTTGTTTCATTGCAGCCATTTGCTAAAATCAAAAAAGGTCATTTTATTTCTCAATGTACACTCAGCCCCCCATCTTGACAGAAAAAAACAGAAATGTAGAAATTTTTGCAAATTTATTAAAAAACAAAAACTGAAATATCACATGGTCATAAGTATTCAGACCCTTTGCTGTGACACTCATATTTAACTCACATGCTGTCCATTTCTTCTGATCCTCCTTGAGATGGTTCTACTCCTTCATTGGAGTCCAGCTGTGTTTAATTAAACTGATTGGACTTGATTAGGAAAGGCACACACCTGTCTATATAAGACCTTACAGCTCACAGTGCATGTCAGAGCAAATGAGAATCATGAGTTCGAAGGAACTGCCCAAGGAGCTCAGAGACAGAATTGTGGCAAGGCACAGATCTGGCCAAGGTTACAAAAGAATTTCTGCAGCACTCAAGGTTCCTCAGAGCACAGTGGCCTCCATAATCCTTAAATGGAAGAAGTTTGGGACGACCAGAACTCTTCCTAGACCTGGCCGTCCAGCCAAACTGAGCAATCGTGGAAGAAGAGCCTTGGTGAGAGAGGTAAAGAAGAACCCAAAGATCACTGTGGCTGAGCTCCAGAGATGCAGTAGGGAGATGGGAGAATGTTCCACAAAGTCAACTATCACTGCAGCCCTCCACCAGTCGGGGCTTTATGGCAGAGTGGCCCGACGGAAGCCTCTCCTCAGTGCAAGACATATGAAAGCCCGCATAGAGTTTGCCAAAAAACACATGAAGGACTCCCAGACTATGAGAAATAAGATTCTCTGGTCTGATGAGACCAAGATTGAACTTTTTGGCGTTAATTCTAAGCGGTATGTGTGGAGAAAACCAGGCACTGCTCATCACCTGCCCAATACAATCCCAACAGTGAAACATGGTGGTGGCAGCATCATGCTATGGGGGTGTTTTTTCAGCTGCAGGGACAGGACGACTGGTTGCAGTTGAAGGAAAGATGAATGCGGCCAAGTACAGAGATATCCTGGAAGAAAACCTCTTCCAGAGTGCTCTGGACCTCAGACTGGGCCGAAGGTTCACCTTCCAACAAGACAATGACCCTAAGCACACAGCTAAAATAACAAAGCAGTGGCTTCGGAACACCTCTGTGACCATTCTTGACTGGCCCAGCCGGAGCCCTGACCTAAACCCAATTGAGCATCTCTGGAGAGACCTGAAAATGGCTGTCCACCAACGTTCACCATCCAACCTGACGGAACTGGAGAGGATCTGCAAGGAAGAATGGCAGAGGATCCCCAAATCCAGGTGTGAAAAACTCATTCCCAAGAAGACTCATGGCTGTACTAGCTCAAAAGGGTACTTCTACTCAATACTGAGCAAAGGGTCTGAATACTTATGACCATGTGATATTTCAGTTTTTCTTTTTTAATAAATTTGCAAAAATTTCTACATTTCTGTTTTTTTCTGTCAAGATGGGGTGCTGAGTGTACATTAATGAGAAATAAAATGAACTTTTTTGATTTTAGCAAATGGCTGCAATGAAACAAAGAGTGAAACATTTAAAGGGGTCTGAATACTTTCCGTACCCACTGTATATATGGCTGCAAATGATCCAAACAAAAATTCACAAGTTCATTCATTGTTCACGAGTGTGGGTAACCAACACGTCTTAAACTGAACTCTGATATCACATTACAGGCAGTTCCATTTGAAGAGGTAGGAACATCAGTGGGTTTCTTTGCTTAGTTGAAAGGTCAGCATTTGCAAAAACCATTAGCTGCATAGTTTCAAGTTCTGCCTCCGACAAGAGCCTCTCAGTTGTGCGTGCCAGCGTGATAATGCACATCCATCCCATAGGCAACTCCATCAAATCCCACGAGGACGACAACTGTCGAGTGTTCTTCTAACAAAACAAGGAGCGCAACCAGCAGCTTACAATTATGAGACAAAGCAACTAGGGATGTGGACAGCGTCGGAAATACACGAGGGCAAAGGGCAAAACTGCCCCTAAGAAATATCATTTTGCCCCTGATATCACTAGGAGTAAACGAATAAATAAATGGAGCGCTTCTTAAATCAGACCTGTGACTGCGGTCAACTGAGCAGACACTTCAATTTTAGTGCACCTATATCCTGAAATTCACGGTAAACTCATTCAAACGGCACAGATCGGGAGCGAGCGAAGGACTTTGAAAGTTAACGGAAAGATTAACGTGAGACAACGTCCGGTTTCTTCAGACGAACATCCGGTTTTCAGAATAAGATGCCAACAAAGTATACATATTGCATAATGGAAATTAGATTAAATGAATTATATTCACATTAAGTATAAAACATGCTACCTGCATCTCGTGAGTTAAAGGTAAAATACACCTAAATTGTGCGTAAAGTGTCTTTATTCTTTGATTTGAGGGTTGCTGGAAATGAATACCTGACTGACAGTCAATTAAGATATTTTACTAAGTAAAAACTCTGAACTGAATTTGTACCTTCAAATGGCACATTTTTTAAATTTTTAAGGTGCTATAAAAATGTTTTTCTCAAAAATCCCACACAATGACTAATGCATAAGTTCAGGACAAAAATGGGTAATATCACAATATTTCAGGTGCTACAAAAATATTTTTTCTCAATAATTCCATACAATGACTGATGTATATGTAAGCAAGGCAGTGTTGACTTAATAATTGTTAATAGTTGTTTAAAACATTTAATAATAACAATAAATAACCACAAAGAAATAAGAATAAAATTGAAAATGATTGTCTGATTTCTGTTTGTTTTTTGTTAAAAAAAAATCTAAGAAAACACTTTGAATCTGTAGACTACTGCTAATAGTCTTATTATTGCCATTTGATGACAATTGCTCATATACTGTAAGCCTAAATAAGTATATTTATTATTTTGAACAAAGGTTAAATGTTATTTCACAAGTTTCAAAAAGTGTCCCCAATTTTTTGAAAACGCCCCTGGATTTCAGTCAGTGGGGGCAAAAGTTGCCCCCAAAAAAATATGTAAATTTCCTACCCTGGATGTGGAGAACATTTAGAACGGGTTAAGCATGTTGGTCTATTGGTTCATTTACTTGATGATGGCAGATGTGATCTGAATGTGAAGGTCCAGTGGACTGAAGCCTTCCTGCTTGATTTCTCTTTGACCTTAAAAGGCTGCAGATGTGCAATGTGTCACCACACTGCCTAAACTGTCACTCGCCCACTCAAAAACTACTCACTGTGCATAAATGTCAGGCCATGTCTTACGAGAGTAAACATCCAGTTCACACAGGAAGTGGTCACACTTTACAACACAGCAGCATGGATTGGAATGTTTGTTTCAATATATAAAGGAATGTAACAATCAGGCAAATCAACTTCTCCTTTGCGTTGCAGTTGAGAATCCAGCAGATATGTACTCATGTAATCACTAATCAGTAAAGTGACCGGCTGAGAAACACAGTGGAGTAAATCTGCCAATGACTAGACAGTGTGGAAGTTTGTCACTGTGTACTTTAGTAGTAGGAATACAGTTTGAAAGACAGTCAGACACAATCTGGGATGCCATGGATCCTCAGTGTAGGAGTGTTGCTCTGGAGACTGTTTTTATTCTGATTCTTGGTTGTTTGTAGCCTCCAGTATTTACAATAAATCCTACATTCTTCACTGCAAATTGCAGAGTATACACAGAGCACCACATTGTTAGTTCTCTGTCTGAAATACTTTCACGCTTTAGAGGACTGCAGCCTGAATGCTTTCACTGGGCACCGCCATTCTTCTGAAGCACGTAGCATATCTAAGTGGTTTTATATTCAATGACATTGATTATGTCAAAGAATTGCCCCAGCCCTAATTGTAATTACAAACTATGCAACTATTCAAATTATGCAATATAACAATAGTAATCCTATAATATTAAATAAAGCTGTGTATTTATCATGCTTAATATTGTTATTGCCATGAAGCCAACCAAAACTGGATTTTTGAGGCATATACTGATATCAATATTTGGGGGAAAAAGCTGATATCAATACATATCAGCTGATCGTAGTTTTTTTAATGTAAACATAACATTCTGCAACAATCCTGCAGATTCCCGATTTGATTTGTATTGTTTAAGAATTGTGACCAAGATACTGTCAGTTCTCTTTGGTGGATAAACATAAAAGGTAATGAGGACTAATAATCGTCATTTCTGTAAAGCTTGTTATTTATGGGGCAATACCTATTTCAATGTATCTGCAGTAAACAAATCTCCCCGCTGCACTGCTCTTTCATAATATTTTGGATATTACTCTTTTTTGGTTGGACCAGGGCCGAACGCTACCTGGCACTGAACGTGCGAGGTACTCATTGTTTTTGTAAAGATTATCAAGGCCCAACCACAAAAAGTTCAAAGGCCAAATGGTGCTTGGCACTGAACATGCAAGGAATTTATAGTTTTTGTAAAGATTATTATGAAGGACCGAGCACGAAAGTGCAGCTACCTGCTGACAACAGGAAGTTAGATAGGCTACACATGACATAATTAGTGTAATAATTAGTGGGTTCTCTAGAGCCAAATAGTGGACACAGGAAGGGGTACAAAATTTGCATTAAGTAATTTCAAGCGACACACACCACGCAAGGAATGCCATCTTACACGTGAGCAGGATGTCTCATGTTCAGGAAGTGCAAAGATGAATCTGTCAATTAGGGGTGGACAATATAACATGTACAGAAAGTACACCAGCATGAATTTGCCCTACGGAAAGAATTTTGACTACACTGTGCTGACCACTAGAGCAGACTGCATGTTATCTGCAAATAACTACTGTAGATGACCATAATAAAGTAAAAATATAAAGTTTAGAATTTTTGACAGCTCACAATGGGATTGTTAAAAATGATGCCATGGAGTTGCCTTGCCAGTGCTGTACCCCTTCAGAAGCATTTATTTTTACATTTCTGGGAAAACAAATGATCTCATGATATAAAGTCCATCAACTCAAAATATTACAATGACAAAACAATGCGCAAATCATCACTTTGGAGGAGTTGGAACCAAAGTGGCTCTTTATTTTTATTTTTTTAAAAATGGCATTAATTATTCTACTTTGAAAATAGTTGATATTTTTTTCTGTCAATCAACCAATTATTTGTATCATCAATATATCTGAGATTGAGAGGCCAGACTCGCACTTGTGAAGTTTGTGCAATGTGTTTCGCCATGTTTCAATGTTGGCAATGCTTTCCCGTTACAGGAACTAGTCCACTGAATGTCAGTGGTGAAATAATGAGATGAAACGTTTGCTTTCACACATACACACATACAGGTTATTTGGATTGAAACATAGAAAACATTGAGCTTTGCTTGCAAGCAGTTATACTTCATGGTGGAACAAACCATAGATGACCCGTGATCAGTATGGATCTCCCTTCATGGTGACGGGCACACATGTGAACCACTACAATGCAGATGGTTCAGACAACTACATAAGCACAATTGACCCTTTGCTAAGCCCCTCCCCCTTGGCTACTGTTGCTAGGAGTGTCAAGCTTACGAATCAGGCATGGCAATACGGTGTTTTCAACCATATCAGTGAGACATATTAAAAATGGGATAGTAGCAGATTTCTGGAATAATAGTTGTGAGTTGAGAGGAGTACAATATGCAGTAGAGAGCAGAGTAAATGAAGAAGTCATTGAAATGGAGGGGAAAGCTCTTGGGTCCCAATGCAAGAGTCAGACACCCAACGTCTTGACAACTCACGTGAAAGACAAACATATACAGGAACATCAATGTTCCTGCACAACAGGATGAGTAAATATATTGTTTTTTTAAGCCGAGTTAACATCTAGGTTATGACTCCCTGTAGCTCTCAATATCAAATGTAAAGCTAAATCATCGTGGTTTTCCATTTGTTTCAAGATAGATCTTGAACATCAAGGGCGTGATCCATACACTGGATATCATGAAATGCTAATAATCAATATTCAACCGTCTGAAGTGTTAAGCTGGCTAACGTTATCAGCATCTTCACTTGGAGCAAACAAAGTTTCTGTTGATCTTTGATGGACAGCTTTGAGGGAGGTCTTCCACACTGTTTAACCCATATCCAACACCTCTGCTCTTCCGGGATTTGGCTTCGGGAAGGCCACAAATACAACATCTGAATTTGGAGGGTATCTGCTATCGGACTTGCAGGTTCCATAGAAACCGCTAAAAGCTTGACAGGCCTCCTGCACCTTGTTATGATTGGAAAGTGGCCAGTCTAGGGAGGGGCTTAGCAAAGGGTCATTTGAAGACTCTGTCCTCACTCACAATCAGTAAACAATCTGCGATCCATCAATCAAGTGTTCCACTGTGACAAGAAGCTCTGTCTTCGGCCATCAGCAGTCCTATTCAGGGAGGTTTAATGAACGTGGGCCCCCACATCAGTAAGTCCTGAAGCAGCAAGCGACCTTTAGATAAACTTCAGAAATGTGGGCCCTGCTCTGCAGCTGAAACCCTGGCTGGGCTTAGCGGTCAGACAGCCGCTGGACTGAATGTAGTGATTGTGATGCAGCAGTGGGTGTTCTTTTCAGAAAAGGAAATGAGAGTATAAGTAAGCTTGAGTCCAACTGATCCAGCTCTGCAGCTGTGGAAGCTGACCCGCTAAGAGCAGCCAGCAAGGAGGAGCACACTGAATTCAGACGGATTTTCCCTCCAGACCACCTGCACGCAGCAGATGTGCTCCAGAGGTCTATGCCCCTAGCTGGCCACTGGAAGCTGTTACAGTAAAGGCTGCTACAAAGTACGTTTATAAACCTTCACCCTTGTAGGCTTGCATGGTACAATTGACTCTGGCTCAGCCCCTCAAAGTCTAGAGGAGAGTGTTTTCTCCTTCCAAAAGCCAAAAGATGGAAGAGGAGAGGTAACAATTACGGACTAAACAGCGTGGAAGACCTCTCCAGCTGAATCGATAGAAGATGAACAAAAACTACTTTGTTTGCTCCGAGGTAAAATGCTGATAACGTTAGCTAGCATAACACATTAGCAAACAAAGATGGTTAATTATTCATTCATCCAGTTTTTGGATCAAGCGGTGGGTGAGCAAAATCCTGTAGCACTTTAAACAAATGGAAAAACTGAATCATTTTGTTTTATTTTAGATAATGAAAGCTACAGGTAGTCATAAATTAACGATAACTTAACTAAAAAAACAGCAATATATTGACTTATTCTGCTGGGCAGGAACTTTGTTGTTCCTGCATATGTTTGTCCTTAAGTTGTGAGGACGGGTTGGTGTCTGAAGCTTGCATTGGGACCGGTGAGCTTTCAGCTTTGCCATCGATTATAACGGCCTCGTTATTCAAAAGACTGCCGACAAATTCTACTGCGAATGTAACTCTGAAAGGATATCGTAGCCCTCTCCGTCTGCATCTCTCTGATATTTCAGAACTATTATTGCAAAAATCTGATATTCTCTCTCTCTCTCTGATATTGTTAAAAAAAGCAATATTGACATGCCAGGTGAGTAAGCTTGACAGGCCTTGCAACAGAAACAAAGGGGAGAGGGGCTTAGCGAAGGGTCAATTGTAATTTAGTTTTTAAATCCACTGAACAATTTATGAACTTTATTTACTACATTTTCTTGCTAGTCTGACATCTACAATAAGCAATGGAGGGGGATAAGAAGCTGGCATGATAATCATTTCACTCAGAAGCCTGAGTCAGTGGTAAAAAAAAACAAAAAACAACACTGCTGTCTGAAAAGGATTTTGAAAGTTCAATGGGATTTTGGGGGGTTTTGCACCTAATGGAGCCTGGTACGGTCCACAACGGGATAGAGTTTTGTGAGGCGTTTGAAGAACCATGTTTCCACTGTGTGGATCTCACATTAATATATGGTGCAAACTACTTAGCATAAGCTAGACCGATGTGATTAACTGAGGCTTGGTCACTTTTTCCTATGCTGCACTCACAGGCCAAAACACGTACACAACCCCATCACATTCCATTAGATATTTATGTTATGGTACTACCTAACCTCAAACCAAACTATTAAAATACTGCATTTAATAGATGTCTCGTTCATCAGCAAAAGGAGCATAGTTCAAACAAAGTCAATGGAAGGTTCCGTTCCGTTTATGTTATAGTCTGTTGAATTCGACATGCGTCTCTAAACCACTACGGCTACAAATGTACATCAAATGTGAGCGTTACATTGTGTAATAAATGCTCCATTTATTTGGAATCGAGGGCAGAGAAGAGGTTTTCAGTTGAGTTGAAATACGGACTGTAATGTGGACCAGGCGTGTGTCCAGTGGGTAGTGTTGCCTCTTAACATTTGTAAAATGTCTTCGTTAATCTTCAAGGTGTGTAACCAAACTAATGTTCCGTAGTCTGTTATCATGGCACATTTGTCCCTTACCCGCCGCGCGACATGTAACGGCCCTATCTGTCAACATGACGTTACATCCCCGACTAAATGCATTTATTTGGCATGGTGTTGATTTATATGTGATTATATAAGCAGTCATAATACTATTATCCATTCTTAATAGCCAACATGCCAAACACGAGCAATCGTGTCACCCTTATTTAAGAGGGAAATTAGCTATGTTGAGGTGAAGAAGTTGACATAATACGGTAATTCAAAACACCCTGACAAAAATGTGCGTTTATTTGTCGTAGCTCCCGGGCTAAAGGACATTGCAACAACACCATAGCGCCAAAAAAACCTACCTAATGCTGCAGATACGGCGCAGGAGACTCGGGCTTTTCGGTTAGAAAACCTTCACGGAATCTAGTGCCAATGTCCGGACAGTCCTGCCGTCCTCTCGAGTCACTTTCCGGGCATTTTGTGTGTACACAGCGGTACACTTACCGTGTCAGTCACACGATGGACAGGCTTGTTGCGCTGGTAGACTGGAGACGAAACCAACCAGACTGCTACAACTTGACTGCTCTACTGATGTTGAAAGACGAGCTGTGATTGGTCTATAATTCAGAGAGGGGGTTGTGTGTCAGAGCTGCTGATTGGCCACACGTTGTAGGGCAGAACCATCGTAGATTTAAAAGCACAGTACATTCATAAAGTCTTCTATTTCATGTTCAGCAATAATCAATTCAACTTAATTAATCCCTTCTGTAAATATTGATTCTAATATATCGTTAAATACATCAGTAGGCTAATGATCTAAATACAAAGTATATAATATACAAATATAAAGTGTGAAATATAAATGTCTAAAATATCAATAATAATGAGGTCTAAACCCAAAATATATACAATAAAAACAATGGATCATAAAAATACAAACATGTATACAAACAAGAGATCCATCTAGGTGGGATTGCATATAGATAGGCCTGTGTATACAGTATCAGATCTAAAGCCTATGTAATGTAAGAGTGCATGCATGTTAATACAGAATGTGCATGATTATATCCATGATATTGCCCTTAATTTCCCAAATAATTAACATTATGTCCCATTTTGTCCCGTGAGTCAGTTGTAAGGAGTTCAGTTGTGATGATAAATAAAAGTATGTGTGCAGGTTCACACAATTGCTAGAAAATATTTTGGACACCAAGACCCTCCCTCTTGCCACACATAACATTTGGCCTACTTACTACACTGGGTGGCTGTAGCCATGTGATGGAAATTTAACCATTTGAGTTTTGCGTCTGAGGTCAGCCTCAGGTGTTATTTCCTGCCTACAATATCATAGCCACAAAACTCCTGTGAATTGCTTACGTCAATTCAATTAACTTGTGTGATTCTGCAGTAAATAAATAATATTGCTTTGACACAAATCTTCCTTATAAGACGCTTATGTTTGCAGATGGACTGTAGCACATCAGAGCCCATATGAAAATGTAAGCTTTTATCAGTTTTGGGGGGGAATTATTTCAAAACTATATGCAGTAAATGAATAAAACAGTTACAATTATGGTTGCATAAACCTTACAGGACCCTGGGGCAAAAATGACCTGCTGGGCTCCAAATAAAGATAATATAGAACCAAGATTGCTTTTCTGTTTTGTAAATATTTCTCATGGCAGTGGAAGCTTGGAAGGCAGCGACAGAGAAAAGATTGCCAGTGATCAGTTATGCCATTATTGTGGCTGCTCTGGTTTCAGTCACAGTAAACGATCATATGAGACCGGCACTCAGCGGACAAAAATTAGAGTTTGTGGGCTGTTTGAAGGCTTTGATACTGATACTTAGGTACATTTTAGAATAAACTTTCCTAAATTCAGCTTAATAACTGTTTTAGTTCCCCGAAAATGAAAAGTACTTTTGTTTCCCTCCAAATGAATTGTTATAGTAGCATTTAAACATTATGGGACACTGAAGTTTTTCCACCCTTTTTTACATTTTTAATTTGCATACACGATATATACAGTATATAGATTCACAACATTATTGACCTAGAGAAATAGTGCAATAAAACAAAAAAAAGGATCTTGCAGCTGTGGTCAAGCAGAAACCTCCAGCATATCAGATGACTTGATATATGATATTTATTTAAATATTTAAACATATATTGATCTATCCCGGTCAAATATCTTGACAGTCAATGGACAGTTGACACCTTTAGGCCAATAAATAAGATGATCGGTGTCATATACAGTTGATTGCAACAAATTGAGGAGTTTAGTTCCAATTGTATTGTTTGGCCAACACATTTCCCACAAGACTCGTTTACAGCAGAGCAGCAACAACGCACAGTGTGGAAATTAGTGCTGACTGCATTTCTTTGAGATGTGGGCAGCAGGCCATTTACACCACTGCTGATTTCTTCCCCTAAATCTGAGATTCCCCCTCATTCAAGGTGGTGTATAACACTTCATCCATTGAAAGTCTGTAGAGGTAGATGAGGGCAAAAATAGCTGCTGAAACCCCTGAAGACATGAGACTCAAGGGTCTGCTTGAGTGTGAGAACGGATGGGAGTTATGAGAAAATGGGAGGAAATGTGTGGTGTCCAACAATGCCCATCTCCTCTGGGAGGAGGTGCAAAGGTCACTGTGTTGAGGTGAGAAACTTATAGAACAGTAGTGCAAATGAACAGCACTGGCTAACTGGCTTAAACTAAACTAAAACCCTTCTGCTCCAGTGTCGTTAGAGGACAACAATGTCAGTGTCAAAATACTGCCATAAAAACATTAAATAATAATTTAATTTCACTTTCACTAAATACATTTTTCAACCTACATCAGTCCTGATCATAACTACCAAATATTCATTCATTTTCAGAATTTCAAGCCTTCAAAAGCAAAGTAAAAAAAAAAAGTAAAGTTTGTTTACATAATGCCACTGTTGTTTTTTATAAAATATAACAGCAAACATTATTTTATTTTTTTGTATATAAAATCCTGGAGGGGGAGGGGGAATAGTTTTTCTTTCAGTCAGGAATATGTCAATGATTGGCAACAACAATAATTTTCATGCATTACTATTTTTTGTGAAGTGTCAGATTAAAAAAACTCCCTCTTGGTATACCTTCGAGAAAGAAATTGTCCCCTTCCGTAAACTGCTTTAAAATACTATAAATCAATGTCCACCCTTTCAATGACAGTTTTTGAGCTGATAACACTGTGTTTTAAAAAAAACCTAAAAATGAATAAATTCCATATACTAAATGCTAATCAAACAACATTGATTAAATGCATTGTTTTCCCCTTCTAAAACTGCTATAACTGCAATATATTAACATTATTTTCCACTTTCACTAAGTTTGTTTTGGTAATCAACATTAGTCCTGATCCTAACTACCACATCTTTCATTCATTTTCATAATTACAGCCAATAAAAATACCTGTTTTTGAAATGATGATGCATTTTTAAATTGTTGCAATCCAACCCAGTCATATTTTGAAATCCTGCTAAAGTTTTGGATGTGTAGTGGATGTGTAGCTGATAAGAAAGTTAGCTTAAACAAAAGACACAATGTCTTCTTTGTCTTAGCGCTTGGCGAGGCTAAATATAACAGGGCTAACAGCGCTAACAACGCTAACCGTGCAGACAGCGGCAACAGTGCTGACAAAGCTAGCAGTGTTTACCTGAGGGGAACTGGAGGGTTGGCGCTACGCTTACAGTACTTCAGCCATCAGTGAGGGCACCGTTATTAATTGTAACTGCCGCATGAGCGCAGTGCACAGTAGAGAGCCATGAGCTGGCCAGTTAGGCATGGACACACTCACTGACATGCACCTAAAAGTACACACAGCTGGCCCGGCTCTGTAAAACAAAGCACAAAAGCTCAATTTGGAACACACACAGATGGAGAGTGACGTCATTCTCTTCTCAGTAGACATTACTCGGATATATTTGTGTATAGCTAATAGTTGTTTATTAATGCTCTGACTAGCGCATAGAAACTTTAAGAACAGAGAAAATGAAAATAAATAAAAACAAACTTCATTCTTCATTCATCTAAATATTTTGACTTATCGTGTCTGAATATTAAGGTTAGAAGCTTGTCATTTTACATTATTCAAGAGAAACAGAATATGTATCTCTATGTAATCAGTCTAATTTCATGGCGGTGTATGGATAGCATGCAGTTGGCAATTTTGCACGAGGAGTTGCTGCATTCATCAAAGCTTACTTAGTGGAAGATCAGCCCGTTTTCTAGTGAGAATGCAGCTTTGCCTTGTCCAGATCATGTTTCTTCCACCTAAGAAATATCAGTAAACTGAGATCTGTAGTATCAACAGCTGAACTAGAGATGATCATACACACATTTATCTCTTCACGCATCGACTACTGTAACACACTTTTCTCATCACTCAGTGTATCTGCTCTTAACCGTTTGCAGGTCATCCAAAATGCTGCCGCCAGATTACTCACTAGGACAAATAGACGCTCTCACATCACCCCCGTACTCAGATCTCTTCACTGGCTCCCTGTAGCATTTAGGATCCACTTCAAAATCCTCACTCTCACTTACAGAGCACTACACGGCCAGGCTCCTACATATGTGACTGGTTTACTTCACCCTTATTCACCCACCCGTGCTCTCAGGTCAAACGTGTTAGGTTATCTGTCTGTCCCACACACTCGCCTTAGAACCCACGGTGACCGAGCTTTTGAGGTAGTAGCACCAAGGTTGTGGAATGCTCTGCCTGTACCCCTAGGCTTTGCAGATTCTGTCAATTCATTCCAGAATCAGCTCAAGACACACCTATTTAGACTGGCATTTGACTAAAAACTCATGTCCTCGGCCTGCTTTTCAACCATGTTTTAAATTTGTTCTGTGTGTATGTACATTATTGGCCCTTATATGGTCACATTGTGTTTTTTTATGTCTCTAATTCTGCCCCTGTTAAGCACTTTGTGACTTTTGTCTGTAAAAAGCGCTTTATAAATAAATCTTACTTACTTACTTGTTTGATCTAGTATATCATCGGTCTCGCCCTGAGTGTATCTGTGTCCGTCTTTGTTGTATGCAGACTTGGCAGAGATATAACAAAGAACATGCAACAATGCAATTCTCTAAATGTAGGACAAAAGTGTCCTTTTTCCTCTCTGTAAATGTGTGATCAAACCAAGTTTACTATTCTATTGCCACACACTTTACCCTGCTCATCAAAGATAAAAGCCTTAAAAACCACCAGATGTCCCTTCATCAAATTCATTCATGATTCAGTCACGACAACTCAAAAATTCTGATTAGAACCAGTAGCAATTCCGTTCTGTTTTCAAATTTATATTCACCTATCTTCTCTCTACACACTGTAATATAAGCAAAACAATTGTATACGCCTTCCATCGTGGAACAATTTGCACATCTGAAGAGTCAAACTACAACAAAAATGATTAAGTATCACGTTGAAGTTGTTTCAGTTCATTGCTGTGGCAGACTGTAAAATTGTTGCTTCCTGAACAAGTAAAATTACTGAAATTAAATAATGAAGTTAAATGACAGTGGCATTCTTAAACTTAAATTGAATAATCATATACATACATGGAATTTGACCTCTGCATTTTTATTCATCTTAAGCATTATAAGAGCGGTAGGCTTTAAAGCGCCTCGTGAGCTACTTTGGGTTTAATGTCTCGCTGAAGGACACTTTGACATGATGGGGACCGAATCACCAACCTTTGAGTGAACGACCAGTTCTACCGACTGAGCCACAGCCGCGTAGGCGACCTGAAGAGTAATATAGTCTACAACCATAGAGGCTTTGTATTTACTAAATGCTAACATCAGCATGCATGGGGCGACTGTGGCCCATATGTTTTCCCCATGCTTCCAGTCTTATGCTAAGCTAGGCTAAAAACACCCTCACTCCAGACAAAAACGATTTAAGCCCAATATGACATAATGAATAGTTTGACACCTGTAATTTTTTGTACGGATTACATGTTACATCTTGATTGTTAACCCCAACAAACATATATCTAAAAAATTTTGTTATATCTTTGCAGGGCTCACTTCTTTTTATCTTCAAACACAGCCCAGCTAACTAATCCCCCTCTTTAAGCTAAGTTAATTGCCTGCTGGCCCCAAGTATTATTTATATAACACCTCTTAAACAAATCAAATGCAATTCCAAGTGCTTCTCAAATGATTAACACAAAAAAGTTAAACACATTGAAAACGGAGCAAACAGTAAAATGTGAAATAAAGTAAAATGGGGGTGAAATAAATTATCTATAAAGCCTAAAAGGCTAGAATTAAAACACAAGACACTGTGTAAAATCTGATTGAATGATAAGCAACAACAATAAAATACAGAGCACATACAGAGCACAATGGCTAAAAGCAGCATCACCAAATGTTTTTGTTCTGCTTTGTAGAACACCTGAAAAAGAAGAACCAAATAATCTGAGGGGCCTTACTGGTTCATAAACAAAAAGCAATACTTAGGGGTAGTCTGAGGCAAGGCCATTTACTGCCTTGTAATATAAAAATGAACAGCTAATAGTCTAGCCTGCAAGTTATAAAAGCGTGTATGAATGCCTGAGAAAACACCGCAGTCCGTCTGCTTCTTTCTTGTATTGCTTGTTAAGTTGATGCTTTTAGGGGGCTTCTAGCTGACCAGCACTGTAGAAAGCGCCCTAATGGTTCTTGGCATTAGCCTGTCAGCCCATAGTGATACTCCTCTCACTGGCAATGAGCGTGATAAGAGTGCTATTTCTTCTAATGTGTCTGTCACACATTAACCCTACATCAAACAGAAGCTTTTTTGACTCCATCTTAGGCATCGAGCCTCGGTTTCCTTCCATAAAGCTTTTAAACTGTTGAGGCTACTGGCAGCACAACACACAGTAGGATTTGTCAAACCCTTTTCAGATGTAGATCATGTTGTTGTGCTACTTTATGCAGTTTACAGTTCTTTTGTTGTTATTGTAGGGTATAAAGCTAAAAAGGCTTCCAAGCTCTATCATGCCTAAGAGGGCCATTTTAGAATTTCAATTGCAACACAAGTTAAATATACCATGATTGCAGAATTTCACTCAGTATTGGACACAAGCAATGGACTGAATAATGAATGTGAGATTAAGTTACAAGGTGTCTAAAACAGTTCAGGAATTATATTCATATTGGATGATTATGCAGCACAGTAGCAGTCGAACACATTCCAGAAGCAGCCCTTCATGTAGCAGAGCGAAATGGAAGGTTTAGATGATGGATGTGTAACGCGTTCAACTTTCAGGTAGGTGACCAGAGTTTGCGGGCCATCTAAGACCTAAAATTACTGTTTGTTAACTAAAACAATGTTCTTACGATCTTATCCAACAGTAATCCTGTGATTATGTTATTGTAATAACATTGTCAGATTCACAATCAACAGGTTTAAAAAAAATAAAAATAAATCTAAATTGATGCAGCGTAGCCAGAGATATTGTCTTTTTTGCTTTGCACATTCTTCTTCCTTATCAGAACCTGGCCCCAACATAACCTACAATGCCACTCAACCACAGACATCTCCCTCTGGTGACACAAACAGGTTTATTTCAATCAGAAGAGTCAAGTAAGATGAAGAAAATATAATTGTTTATCATAAACAGATGATGCATGATGATAAAGTCTTGACAGGGTCTGTAGTGCTTTTAGATTCAGGGAGATATGTAATCGAGGGGCGTGTAGTCCAGCAACATGAGCGTACTAAAGACAGAAAGACAATCACATTTAAAAAGAGACAGCAGCAAGATAATAGGCTAACAATGTAGGTGTGTCACTGTCATGATTGACAGCCAAATAATGACAGCAAGGAAATAATGAGTGTGAGGAGGGGATGGCAGATGTATGAGGAAGAAACTACAGGCCTAAGCATGCAAAAAGTCTTCCTAACTGAACTTACACTAGAGCTTCATACAACTCAACAAAGAAATTGGTGGAGTTGCCTTGAACCAAAATTGGAATACATTGTGGTTTCCATGCATGTATATTGAAAGAATAAAACATTCAGAAAATGATAGGGATTGGCAGAGTCCAATGTCAAGGCAATATGGTTGATATGAGACATGAAAATGTTCACAACAAAACAAAAAATCCTAGAGTGCCAGACAGTGTGAAGGAAAAACCTACATGAGACATGTCATAGGAAACAAACATGTGTACTTGCTTGATTTTATTGAATGTTTGAAATTCAAGAATATACACAAACTTTATGTTTTGGGGATAATACATTATCTAGATTAGGAAAAATGTAAATTTAAATACAAGTTAAATATGTATGGATGTGTGTTTGCATGGAAGGCAGCCAAGCCATCGATCCATCCTCTGTAATATCCTATTTAGGGTTGCAGGGTCTGAAGCCGATCCCAGCTGACAAAGGGGGAAGGCAAGGTTATAGCAGGGCTGTAACAAAGACAAAGACAAACAATCACACTCACACCTGCCAGCAATTTAAAGTTATCAATTAAACTTACCTGCATGTCTTTGGACTCTTTGGAAGCCAGAGATCCCAGAGAAAACCCTCGCTAACACAGGCAGAAATTGCAAACTCCACACAGAAGAGCTGGTCCGCGGATTCAAACCCCTGCCCGTCTCACTGTCAGGTGACAGTGGTAATGACCATACTACCTAAGCTAAGCCATAAGTTTGTCTTTGAAGGCCATACATGCAGTAAAGTAATCTTTCCCATTTCAAATACTATCTTTCTATCCTGTCCAGCAAGGAGAAGGATATCCATTCATATTATGCCAACCTATGAAGCAGATAATGTCAGTCTGTGATTGATGGTCCATGAGCTGATTTCCACTAAAGCAGTCTCCTGGCTAACATAATAGTCAGTGTAGATAGATGGAATTGTGTCTTTCAGGGTCAACGGATCCCTTAAAATAAATAAGCAAATGCATGAGGGGACTTCTCGGCCAATAATTCCCTTGATATCATCATGAACTGATGTCCAAAAGTCCAGTATTTGGGGCAGTACCATAGAACGTGGATTAACGTACCCTCATCAGGGCAATTTCAGCATCGAGGGTCACTTTTAAGCTTCAACCTACAGTATACAATCTAGACCTGATTACCAGAGGCCGTATTCAGGAAGGGGTCAAAGTGAAGGATCTTTGCAGACTTCTTCCAAACTCCCTTAAAAGGAGCTGTATTTGACATTGTGAATGTTAATATAGTGGCAAAGGAGTCGTAGTGGAAGCTTAGCACCCACCCTCGGGTTCCCCCTCACTGTTAGTTCTGTCTGCATTTGTGCCATCAGGATACAGAAGTATAGTAATAGTAATGCACCCTAGCTTGTTTACCATCCAAAAGAAAAAGGCCACACAGCTGAGCTGATTAAACCTGTAAAAATACTTCACTGGGACTTTCACTCTCCATTTGTTACTGTGCAACACTAACAAGAGATAACTTCCCAAATTAACTTTCCTTCCAAATCAAGTATCTACCTTCCAAAAGCATCATTGGCACATCTAGTTTGGAAACTTCCAGATTTAATAATTTCTCTTCCAAATATCATTTTTTTAAAGACTAGATCTGGAAGCTTAATATAGCTTTCATAAGTAATGTGTGGATCCATTCCTCCTCAAGTAAGTCAGGAGGTTACCAATAGTGCCCCTGGTTTGGTGCTACAGCTACAGTTTGTACCACTCTAAACACAACAAGTATCTGTGTGTAAGAAGTGAAATTAATTCTGCAGGTTTACTAAATCGTCTTAGTCAGTCTACCATTGATGTTGTGATTTGTTGAAAGCATGTATTTCTTTTCATTACTAGATAAACACACTTATAGTGTAATAATCATAGTGTGGAATAGTTTTAAAAGCTGTGTATTGTTATCTTTAGACATTATAAGCCTGTGGAGAGATCATGCATTTGGTCATGTGTTTCAGTCTGTCCGCAGCTAATCTCGCATACTACTGGACCCATCTGCAAAAAAAAAAATATTTTTTGTTCTCATACATGGTTGTATGCTCAAGGACCACTCGTGGGTGTGGCACAGCAGTGGCACAGCAGTGGCAAGCCGTGAAAGCGTTGATACACTTCGCTCATCACATCACGTATATGTCACACTAGTACAGGCTGATCATGTCTACTGGGATACTGTGTTTTTGTTTCGATTTCAGTCAAAATTGAGGGTAGCACTCGTGGCAATGTCACAAATATCATCTGGCAAACAAACACATAGCTAATGCTAGCATTAGCAAATGCTAGCTAGTGTTAGCCAGCAGTCATATTACTAATATATCAAACTAACACGGCCTGGTCATGTCTGACAAAATAATTAATTGTCAAATTGACAGTGCCAAGGCATTGATTCTGTATGACAACTTTAAGTATGTAAGTTAGCTACTTGTCAACTTAACTTAGCCAATGTCAAATAGTTACGTACCAGTTACAATACACCAGGTGCTGGGGTATTGTGGATGTAACCTTCAATACAGTCGCTGTATCCCTTTGTTTGCATTATTTTGGGGATCTTTGCAGACTTGTCTGCCCATGTTTGATTGTTTCAACACTTAGCTTGGGTGAAAAACTCAAATGTCTGGACCAACAAAGCTAACGTTAGCTGTCTGGCTAGTTTCCTCCTTTCACTTTCCGCCCCGTTCCTGTCCTTAGTATGATGTAAGAGTACACCCTTGTGGAGAACATATCTGATTAGTTACAGATAATTCCCTGTTGGAAAAAAATGCATTTGTGAATCAAGCAACGTCAGGGGAGTCTCAAGATACCCTCACGCAAATGCAGTGAAGTTCACACATGACAAGCGGTTTGCAAATGCAAGTTTGTATATATACATGTAACAACATCCAAATATGTTGTTAATGTATTTTCAATTTGTTTGAAATACATATATTCGTGGATGTGGACTTACATTTGTAGATAATGCTAACTATTTGTGTGTGCATTGAAAAAATATTTTTGTAGAGTCATTTATATATAAATCACAAATACATTTGTGAATCCTTCTGTGTGCATTCATTAATATTGAGACTGATCTGACCCCATACATAGGTGGAGACCTGCACTCTACTGAGTGCACGTTTCTAGTTTTTGATGTGTTCTGTTGATATATTTTTACGTTGGACAAGAGGTTTCACGCAATATCCTGAGTTGTTTTGAGAGATATCACATTCATTGTCATTTAGTTAAAAGGAGTTGTTGGTAAGGGAAGTTAATATAGGGGATATTTATATTTAAATCAGAAAATTATTCTGCGGATTCAAATTATTCAAAAGATTATTTGGAAAAAACAGGAAAATGTGAATACAGTGGTATGTAATCACAGTATTTCTGTTGTTGAAGAAATGGTTTAAACTAAAGTTCCCTTGGCTGAGCAGTGAGGACTCCAGGAAGCAGAAAATTAATGTGATTCAGCTGTTTGAGTTATTCTCTGAGTAAAACTGAGTTGGGCGGCCAGTGCCAGCAAATGATATCATGATGATGCATATGTTCATTTTCCGAGCGATGGCCATTACTGCTGAGCCAATATTTCCTGCTTCTGTCAGGTCACATGTATAAATAGCAAAACCATGTAAGCTTTATGGAAGAGGAGGGTGAGATGGTGTTAGCAAGACCTTCACAAAAGGTAAATGTTTATAATGTATATAAATGGATCGAATGACCAAGTGCACTGTGAAAGGAGTTTATCTTACTGGCAAATCCACAGAGAATTGTCACTTGACTACAATCTCCCTCATCACTGCACATTAAAATTCCCTCTCACTGCTCTCCTCAGCATCAGCTCAATTCGGTCGCTATCTGCGGTCTCATTGTTTTGGTCCCGATCTAAAGCTCATGATCATAGGTAAGTGGGGGACACAGATGGACTGGTAGCCTTTTGGCTCAGCTTCCTCTTCCCCACAACCGTCTGGTACAATGCCTGCATCACTGCTGACTCCACACCAAACCGCAAGTTTGGACTCACTCCCAACCCAGAGGGTGCAACTCCCTATTTTCCGGTAGAGAACCCTGGCTTTAAACTTGAATGCTTGCCAATGTTTGAGATTTTCCTGCTCATCTCCCTGCTGTTCCCTGGGCTGTTTCAACATTCCTGTCATTTTTCCACCCCACATGATCAAATTTCAAAATCTGTACATCCACTGTATTTATTAGAAATAGCCTGTGTTACTGCTGTTTGTGACTGTGTTTTTTCTAATTACGTAGGCTACTTATTTTCCACATATTTGTCGGTTGGGTCTATGCAAAAGAGCGAGAGTGACAACAAGACACACACACACACTCAAATAAGTAAGCAGACAAACAGACAGGGATGGAGGGATTAGCTCTATATAAAAGAGCAGAGGGGCAGAATCGCGTGTTGGTCGGAGCAGAGAAATGCCCAAACAGCAAAGCTTCTAGTCACGCGGCAATTGACTGGCGACATAGTTACAGTGTGGACCCGCCGTTAGAATGTTTGTTTTGGAAAGTTACAAAAATGCAGCACTTAACTGTTGCAGCGGAGACATGAAACATCTGTATTTGTATTCAGACGAAAACAAGGCTGATGTAAATGAGACATTTTTGTTTATTCAGCCCTCTTCCACATCAGTAAATCAGGATTCAACAGGGGTTTTCAACGTTTCATATACAAATTGCTGTAGATTGAGAATTTTGCATTCTGACATAACACATTGGTCATTGTGCACAGATCCAGTTACCCTGCTCAGTGATCAGCTATGTTTAGTAAGGAAAGCATTTGCATAATGGGTCCATTATGGAACCGTTCACAATATCAGGAAGTTTGCTCCCATATCCTTGAACTGGGACTATAGCAGAACACCAACAAAGTCATCAATGATAAACATTGTTCCTCTCTGAGCCAGCATACACACAGACGAATAATTGATCTGCTGTCATGGAAGCCAGAAAGTCATATTTATGATTAGTTATTTGTCTATCACTTATGATGTGCCTGTATGATTACTAATGTGTTAAAACTTTGAAATGTTACATCAATGGCCAATGGCTGACAGGAGAAATTAAGTACGTTTGTGAATCATGCCAATTCTGCACTCCATTAAAACACCACTCATTCTTTCCATGTCTTGGGTCTTCTTCAGAGAGGTGAATTAATGGTCATAATGGCTCGGGTGGAGCATGCTGCAACAGAATTTATGTCCAGCATGTTGACCCAGGCAGCAAACGCTTACAGCATTTTCACATTATGCAAAATGGGTGGCAGCAACTTTCCCAGAATCCTTTTGCTGCAAAAAGGCAAGCAACGGGTGAGCTCGACCTAATGCATTTATAGTTTAATTGGCCCTGACATTTTATTGTATTTCCTTCCCACTCTGCTAATTCCCCAGGGAGCTCCGGCTCCGGCTGGTGCCTCATTGGCGAAACTTGAGCTCAATCAAGACGATAGACTACTCCAATAAGGACCTCCTGATTGTGCCATGTCAGAGATTTGGCCTCCAAGTTGACTTTCTGAGTGGGAGAGTTGGCTTCAGAAAGTCCAATATGTCGTCCAGACATGCACATTAAATTTGACAGGGCCACCACTAATCACGTCTTGGGCTGAAGTTGCAGTAACTGATAGCCACGCCAATGGATGTTTGAGTTTAGGAAGTTGTGATTTTGATGCTGCTAGGACATTTTCTTCAGTAGTCCTTTGATGTTGTGCAGTATGTCTACACTCAATCACTGTATAAATATATAAATGCCTGCAGACAACCAACTGGATAAAACTATAGTGCAGGTATTAACATTCTACAGAGGCATGTACTAGCCTTACACTCATGGATATCCAAAGTGACATTAGAAATATTTTACATATGGTAAATGGACTTGGCATTTATTTTGCATTTATATTGGGCCTTTCTAGTCTTCCGACCACTCAAGGCGCTGTACACTACTGTTACGTCCCTATTTAGTCCAGGGTAAAGGGAGGAACATAAACCAGAGTAATCAGGCATGAAACTTCTGATTATTAAAGGCCACAGGAAACAAACAAAAATATACAATCACAGATAAACCAGCAAGGACTGACACAATATTAAGAAAACGGCCTCAACTGGTGCCACTGCCATATCACCAACAAACAAAAACAATCCTGACTTCAGTTTAAATTTACAGCTATTTAGTTGGCAAAACCCTAAAAATAACAGAAGAAAATATATGTGAAACAAATACTTATACTAATAATCTAGATTAGTAAAAAAAATAGCAACAGACAATCCCAAAAAGAAAACATATGAAGGGAAAATGCAACCCACAAAACAAGTAACCTTCAAGTTCCTCTTTGTTAACCTCTGCACATCAAAGGAAAAAAACACAGAAGTTTTAGTACACATAGCTAACAGAAAAACACATACCCACTAACACTGGCAGCGGCCAATCCTAGTGCTTGAATGCTGCCCAGTGCAGGTGGTGCCAGGAAGTGCAGTGAGATTCATAATAACTCAAGTGGCACGGCAGTGGCAAGCCGTGAAAGTGTTGACATTATTTAGAGCCCAAATGCAACCACCATTGGGGTTCAACAATGATCTAGGGTCACTTATGCTTCTCTGGACTGGAAAACAAATTCAAAATCAAAGGGTATCTGAGTTTTAGTCATTTATTTCTTCTTCTTTTGGAGCCCAAACTATTTCAAATATAAATAATACATTTGGTGTCTGAATTATATTATTTCTGTCTATAAATAGTCATTATTGACGGAAAGATGAAAAACATCAATATAACAGATGACTCCAAACTTTTGAACAGCAGTATATATATATATATATATATATATATATTAGGGCTGGGAAGGTAACGCGTTATTATCGCATTATTATCGCGTTAACACATTCATTATTTAACGCCGACAATTATTTTATCTCGCGTTAAGCAGTTTCTTTTAATTATTATTATTCATTATTATTTTTAACACAGGAACTGGGCAGCGAGGGGTGAACAGCTGTGTTCGTGCCTTCCTGATAAGAGTTCACATTACATAACAAACATGCACCAGAACAGGAAAAGCCTCCTTTTCATTTCACTTTATCTCACTGATGTGACATATTAAATCAGTTACTATAAAATCCTATTATATCAGTGTATCTTATTACACCGGCTGAATATCTATTATCAGAATCATAATAACTGTATTTTAACTGCTACTGTGTAAAGGGAATACTGCTGTTAAAAAGAACCTGATTTGTTTAATGTGTTTGCAAACCAAATGTTATTGCACTTTTGTTCATATAGCAGTACTTTTAAAATAAAAAGTGCGCAATACACTACTTTTGAATTCATTATTGAATTTTGCACATAACAATGCGATTAATCACAGAAAATCATGCGATTAATTGCGATTAAAATTTTTAATCGTTGCCCAGCACTAATATATACATATATGGCAATTAAAAAATGTTCTAAGGATACCGAGCTTTTGATAACGTGTGCTTTGGCTTGGGAGATGCACTCACAAAGCCATATGGCTTGATCGGCTTCACCATCGCCGAAGCACACAAACAGATGTTCAGTGTGTCTGTTGTGGGCCTTGCCTTCAACATAACATGCCAACACACAAACTGGGCAAAGCAGAGAAACCTTTGCATTCCTGTCCATGCATTGGACTGAAAGACAAAAAACATCTGGGTTATATAACCATCAACTTGAAAGAACTCTGTAAGTTCTTGGCAACTGGCAAGTGTACTGACAGGCCAGTTAGCTCACATGCTCAGTGCAACGCCTTGAGAGAGGAGCGCTCCAGAGGCTCATTAATGGATTGACCAAGGCCCCGAGCATTAATGGCAGATTGCAGCGTAGGAGGGGACCCACATCACCGGGGCATTTCCTCCAGACCCGCTGCAAGAAATCATTCACGAGAGGGTTTGTCACTAAAACCCTCTTGGCAAGAGGAAATGGCTGCTGCATGAGACAGCCCTCTATCCACCAAACACTACAAAAAGGAAAAAATAGACCCAATTGCATAGGACGGGGGATCGACCCTTGTAACAAGCAATGATGGATCCCACTCATGTGCCAGAATGGTCTGCTCAATCTGTGCAGACAGACCAGTCTTTCTCAGCCTGTCATGTGCAGGAGTCCTAGTGTTACCACCGGATGGGCAGCTGCCACAAACTCCAGTGCTTGCATGATGGTCAACACCGTCATTGTTACACCGTGCTGCAGTTGCAGACTGCCTGCAGCAGGGCCATCTATCTGTGATCTGTCAGAGTGGCCCAGAGCTTGCACATGTTGAACATAGCACCCAAATACTCTACTTGTTGGTGTAGCAGGGGGCTGTTGCCCTTCCAGTTGATCATGATACCCAATTTGGTTAGCTGTAACATCAATCGGGTTGTGTGGAACATATCCCATTCTCTGGATTGAGCCATGACAATGAGGTCTTTTTCAGACCTTCTATTTTCAATTGTTCCCAATGTCTCAAACCTCCGAGCCGGCAGACCTTCCATGAATGGGAAGACATGGAATGAATAAAATGGAAATGAGGGAGAACATACACTGTAACAAATTTCTCTGTTAAATACCAGTAAAGTGCTGGCAGCAGAGACGCCAGCTCTTTACTGTTATTCTACAGTACTCATACCGTGAAATGGCATAACAGCATAGTACTGTAAAAGTAGAATACAGTATATTTCTGTATTATTTTCAATTTACAGTAAAATGCTGGCAGCAGAGATGCCAGCAACATACTGTAATTCTATAATAGTCATACTGTTGAAATATTTCACAGTCTATTACAGTAAAAATGAATGCAGTATTTTTCAGGGATTATTTGAAGTAACATTCTGATTAAGGAGTTATATTACTTTAAATTCTCAGTGTTTACTGTATACGGGCAACATTGATAATACAATAACTCAATTTAACAGCTTAGAATATTTAAAATATCAATCTGCAATGCAATTAACATTACAACTTTATTTTTTTGTGGGCAACAGACATCTGCATTATCATGTAAATTATGCAACATAAGCAACAAACGACTTAGAAAGGATATAAATCAAACAAACTTTTATTTAACAGGACAGTGTCAACATAAATATCGCTGGTGTAAAAAATAATAACCAAAATAAAACACTTGGACGACCCAGCTTGTTTGGCAGCGAAACAAGCCAAAGAGATTTTTTAGTAGCAAATTAAAAACTGCCATGTCTGCCTGAAACAATGGCAATACATATGAATTCCTAAATTGCATGTCAACGACTTGAAAACAATTGAGACATAAGTTTTAAATTAAATAGTTGGGCTGAATACCAAGGTAACTAATACAAAATAAATAACCTATAAAGAATAATTTGAGATACGTTGATGTTCTCTCAAAAAGTAGTTTCAAATAGTGACAATATCTAAATGTACTGCAATGCATTCTCTACTGTCTGTAAAATATACATCAGTAAGAACATTTCGAAGATATGCATAATCAGCAACATTTGTAAACTATACTAACTATACTATGAACAACATTTTAAAAGTTAATCAGTAAGGACATTTTGAAAATTAGCATTAAGACCATTTAGAAAATATACATCAATATCAACATCTTGAAAAAAATAAAGTGAAGGTAGGCTTGTGCTTTACCTCTTAAGATTACTGTGAGGTAGGTGCGTGAGGAAAAGTCTGGGTGGTTGTGGACAGTACTTATTTATAGAGGAATCTTCTGGGTCAGGCAGAAATGGCCATCACCTTGCTGGTGGTTGTTCGTCTCCATAGATACATTCCAGTGTTGCCACTGTAAAACAACAACAAACAAAATAATTAATCAAAATAACTCCAGAGTCAGGAATGTACAATAACAACGTCCAATCAACACTTATGTAGCTGATAATACCAAAGTGTCTTGTCGCTTAATGTGGCAACGTCAGTATGTCCAAACAACATATGGAGTGAGAGAGTGAGAGACGAGAGAGAGTTCACTGACCTATATGAAGTCCCATTCAAAGTCCAGGAGGTTCTTCAGTAGTGAGGAGACGTGTGTGTTGACGGTGGTAGACTTCTTCTGGACGATCGCACCCGTCTTCTTGGAGACAACCTTGCCCCATATGGCCTTTGTTCCTCTCTCTGGATTAATACCAATGAAGCACCTAAAATCACAATAGTGTAAAATCAGAGACTGAATGAAAAACTATTAGGAACACTTTGTAGTCTTAAAGGGGTAGTTTCAATTTTCTAACATAAGGTGATATGAGTTACTAACCAGTTCTGATGTCATGAGGTATTTTGTGTAATTCCGGTGCTGGATTTTCCTATCAGACCTTTCTATATCTTGGAACTATATTATTTGTTGAAAATTGCCAGTAACTGGCAGTATTACTTCGCACTGAAGCCAGTTCACATATTACGCCTCTAATAAAGCTCATAGGCAGGGTGATATGAGAATTGGCTCATTGGCTCCACTGCATAGTAATAATCTGACGTAATTCAACAAAGAAAATATTTTTAAGATACAGAGAGATCGGACAGGAGCATCAAGCAGCAGAAGTATCTTAATATATGTATGAATGCTTCATGTTTTTTTTGTGTGTGTTGTGGCTTGAAATGTTTTTGTTACCTGACCAATCTTCTGCTGAGTTAATGTCTGTGTAAATACCGGTAAGTAACTCATACCATCTTCTGCTAAAGAATCCAAACTATCCTTTTAACTGTGCAAAGTAATGATTTGTGGCTATTAAGGTTTCAAGAATAGTAATTGTCCAAAAAAATACTATAATGACGACAAGGAAATTAAATGATTCATACCTCTGAATGAATTCTAGAGTACAAGCCGCCTCTTCTTGGTATTGAAGGTTGAATATATAGTAAATCGCAAACACAGCAGCAAGTCCCGTCAAGAAAGTTGGTGTGATGCCCTCAGCTATAACATGGCCCTCAAGGGTGATCATCCAGCGTCCAGTAGTGACTTGCCCTGTTCCACCTGAAACTTCAAGTAATAGCAACATCAGACTGCCTCTCACCTTGAGTAAACATCTGTAAATTCAAAAAACAATGGGCAATCTAATGTGTAATATGTCTACCAATGACATGCATACCAGGCAGTATCAGGCGAGGACTTGCAGGTAGAGTGAGGGTTGTCTCAACATCAGCTGTGGTGGCAGACACCTGTAGGGAACAGACAAAGACACCCATATTATGAATACCATATGGTTTTTAAGGAGGAAAATAAACCACCTTTCTACTTTAAATGATCCCGTAACCATTCCCACCTTCAAGTTTCTTTGTTTCTTTGTGGCATTTGAAGCTATTAACAAGGGACAAAAGGCTATCAGCTAGCTAGCTAGCAACAACTGCTACCAGTCTTAAGAAATTAAACGGTTAGCATTTGATTAAACGGTGACTCTAAAATGCATGTGAATACAAATGTTTGAGCTATTCAAATCTCAACCTCATTGATAAGTGACATTTTAGAATCATAGACTGGCTAGCTAGACAGCTTGCAGAGCATCAGTTTGATTTCAAACCTTATTTTCGGTAATGCTACGTTACCTGTATGAATAACATACTGAGAGGAAAATAATATTGTTTTCAATTACCGTCTAATTTGTAGAGACACAACTGGATTGATGCAGATGAAGCAGGACGTCTTGTTGATGTGTAGCACATGTCCTCTGAAGTCAGTCCTCCTCTGGAAAAACTGCAGATTTCCAAAAAATACTGTAGTGTACTGTAATTTAAAACATTAGGATACTGTTTAGGGCCTCTGTGCAGTTGCTTCAAATGGGCCAGCCCACAATGCATTGCAGACTACAGTACAAAACCGTATTACATTAATACAGTAGATTCCTGTTAGAAATTGGCTGTAAATTAACAGCAATTGGTTACAGTGTAGAAATGGCCGCGGCAGATATGAGGTCTGTTCACGCATAACAGACTTTCCAATAAGTGCAGCAGCTAGCATTTGTGTATATCCCCCCGGTCCTGTTAGCATGGAAGGAGATGGAAAGGTTAGAATGAAACCAGTAGACATTGTTAATTACTTGCTGACTATTTAAAATCAAAGGCATATGTCCAATCTGAATAATAATGTCCCAAATGAATTACTGATAGGTGACATAGAAGGGGGGAAACATTGCAGTTTTGTATTACATGTTTCCATGAGCACAGAGAAATTGGGTTATTCACATCCCCATGTGATTTATTACTAGTAACCCAATTAATGATAAATGCATTCTATTTGCGAAGGAGCTGGTATGTTTACACAACCAGAGATGAGAGCGACAGGGAATATCAAACACTATTCATTTCCTACTACTTGACAATTCCTTTTCTGCTCCAATCACTCTAAAGAACTTATTATAACATCTCATCGTCATTGTAACATCTTTACAAGCGCTGACAGCTGTCTGCTCTGAGCTCATCGACCACCTCTCTCTCCCTAAACCCCACACTAATACAAAATGAGCTATTTCTGAAAGCACAACAGCTACACACAGCTGTCAGCTTGTCACTGTCAATACCATATTGTATGACAGGGGGGCAGTGGATGAGGATAGACAGCCTCTTTCATTATCGAAGAGACAAGACTCAGTTTTTTTGTCGCTCCAGAAGTGAAATACTTTTGTGGCCGCCATTGTTTGTATTTCTGTTACCTCACTTGGTTGAAGCCACGCCTGTGCAGAAAGTCAGTGGTGCTCAATAACCGGGATAGGGTGTATAGGTTAAACCAGTGATTTTCAACCGCTGTGCCGCGGCACACCAGTGTGCCGTGAGAGATCGTCAGGTGTGCCGTGGGAAAATGTCCAATTTCACTTAATGAGTCCAAAATATTATTATTTAGTTGTTGCAAATAGTTTGCCATTGTTGAGTGTCTGAGCTGCAATACAGTGGCTGGCTAAGTGATAAATACTCTTCCATGCCAGTGGGTGGCAGTAGGTAGCGCAGTAATGACGTGTTAATTTAGGACAGTTGAATGAAATGACTTGCGGGAGAGGTTGCGGTGACAAGATGAACAGCGATGGAAACATATTTGAAAAGGAAAAATGCATACTCTGAACTGGGCCCTGGGCAAAATAACCCAGATGAAAAGCCTAGTAAGGATCAACACATTTAGAGACTTGTCATTAAATTGTCAGCATATATCCGGCCCTCGGTACAACGGCCCGCCAGAAAATATCATATGTTTATCATAACTGGCACGCCACACCACAGAGCTCCGGGACGAAAAGTGCCGATGTTAGCTGGCTTTTTGTGCAACATAACGAAGCATCTCACTGCGCTAAAGCTGCAGCTTCAGGGACGGGGACGTGTGATCGCAGACATGTCGGACACAAGCAAGTGAAAATAACCAAATTTTTAACCAACTAAATAAAAATAATAGATCCCAATGAACCAATTTAAGTAATGGTAATTCAAAAGCACATCTATCTATTAAGATAAAAACATGATTATATGTACTTCAAGAAAATGGAACCCCTGTATTTAAAAACAACATCAACAACAACAAAGCATATGGCAGTGTATTAACATCTGGCAATGTTCAATTTAAATAGGTTACATAGGTTACATTATTGTTAGTTACAGCACACAACAAATCTTTCATGGACAGCTCATATTACAGATATTTTTTTTAAAAAGTGATGAAAATGGCAGAAATGGTTCGATGAATTGGAAAGTACAAACTGTTATTGGTAAGTGATAAACATCAAGTTAACATAAGAATAAGACATACAAATCATTACGTACTACCATATACTTCAAAACTGAAGGGGGTGGACTTTCATTTTCAGACTGTTAAAATATGGAATTCATTACAATACGTCACTCAAGAATGGTAGGCTGTTGGATTGTTGATGCAAGATTTTATTATCTAAATTTAGTTATCATCACATTGATGTACTGCATTGCCAGTAGGTTTGTATCGGTGTTGTATGTGATCCTGTATGTAGGCTAGTATATGTGCAAATATTGCATTTTTCATGAATTATTGGATGCTTAAATGTTTTTAATTTGGACTTTTGGAAGATTAGCCTATGAGCTAGAATGCAAATAAAATAAAAGATATGTGACAAGATGAGAAGACTGGGGGGAAAAGAGAATGATGGTGATGACTGTGCCCGGGAAAGAATTAGCATTATGTTTATCTCAATATACAGATGAATCTGTCAGCAACCGGACAAGTTTTTGATACCAGAATTGTTCTGGTTTCAAATTGTAGACAAGAGTATTATTGACTAATCACGTTCGAGCAGGCTTTGGTTAAAGCCCTGTCTCCAAAAAATGATTCCCAAACAATAAAATTGCACTGTGAATCATGTTTCAAAACGTTTTTTGTCATGGAAAACATTTGCTTTTGACGTATCACAAACAAATTAAAATTATGTTTGTTGAAATCGGCACAGGGGGGAGGACCTGTAAGTACTTTTGTTGCCTGAATATTACCTAGTAGTAGTGTTGTTGCCCAAACCTAACCAAGTACTTTTGTTGTGTTTTTGTTTTGTTTTGTTCTATATGTCTCATCATTTTAAGCCAAACCAAGTTTTTTACATAACCTAACTAAATAGTTTTGTTGCCTATGTTGGGCTTCCTTCTGCCGTTGGGCTTCCTTCTGCCGTTGGGCTGGGTAGGCCTTAGCCCCTCCTACTTCCTGGTTCCCAATTTGTTTGGTCCACCATATAAACCATACCATGAGCTGCATCTTTCCCTCTCTCTGACCCCCAGGCTTTGGTAGGTGTGAACTTTAGCTTCTTAAATTGAGGCATATTTGCTGTTGGTTTCACCCTTTATCTCATTTTACTCTAGGTCCAGCTCCATAGAGATTCTCACCTCCCTGTCGAGCTTTCCGGATGGGGGTTGTGCAATGCGCAGGCAGGAGAGACGTTGACTGCCTCTGCTGTTTTGTTTAAGTTGTCAATTTAGTTGTATTCATGGTTTTGTGTTGCTTGGTTTTGTTTTAAATGGTTTTGTGTTGGTAATTCGTTCATTTAGTTACCCTCTTTTATTATAACCTGTGTCACCACGTATATTAGATATATACCTTTTTATTGTTTTTTAACTTATTAGATGTTATGGACTTTCTGTATTATAATACCCTGTTAAAGTGTTAATTGTTGTAATAAATGTCGTAATCTTGGAATAATCCTTGGTATCAGTAAGTCATTCACTGCCACATGAACCCTTATATAGAATCTGTAGGCTTTTTAGTGGTTTGAGCCGGTATTAAAGGTGCAGTGCACTGTACATTTTAAACCTAATCCGGGCCTTGCTGTGGCCCGTGGTCACACCTACACTAAAAAAAATATTTTTGTAGCTTGTTTTGTTTTGTTTGTTAACCACGTGTTTGCAACGGTTTAAAACTACAACCGTTCGGTTTTCTGAACGAAGAGCAAACTACAATATTAGACAACTACGGAGTTAGACACATAACCAGGCAAACAATTACAGCTGCCAAACACAGGAAGAACTGGCGAAAAATAGTTTGAAAGGTTAAATTCACAGACTATAGGGTAAATGGACTGTACTTGTATAGCACAATTCTAGTCTTCCGACCACTCAAAGTGCTTTAACAGTACATGTCGTCATTCACCCATTCATACAGTGATGACAGGGGCTACCGCCTGCCTCTAACATTCATACCCATTCATTTGGGGTTGAGGACAAATCGACATGGACTAGCGGAGCCAGGGATCAAACCGCCAATCCTCTGATTGAAGGACGACCCTGCTCTACCACTGAGCCACAGGTAATTATGAGTACATGTACCACACAAACACAGGTGTTGAGTTCACTAGCATAGTATGTGCTATGGTGCAAAGAATGTGCTCATATATCCACAGGATTGTGGATTTGAAATAATAGATATACGTCCTGCATTCTGCAAAATGCAGTGGGACATCCTGGTTTACTTCATTTGACATACTATGTATTGGGACGTACTGAATGATTTTCTGACATAAATAGTATGGTAGTACTGGTATTGGAATGCACAGGAAGACAAACTAACAAAGAACTGGGCTGTATTATGTAGAGACATACTATTTAGGGATGTGAGAACAAGTGGGCTGGAGGTCAGGTGACTGCAGGGTTTATGAGAGACAGATGAATCTAGTAAGAGCGTGGCAGACAATTAAAGCTGAGAAGAATACACACAAAGGCAGGAAATGAAGTGATCTGAAACAAAAGGAGAGGTAAGTAACAAAATAAAACGGGAAACACAAAACATGAAAGACATGAGACAGGAAAACAGCCTGGTGGAATGAGCAGGGCAGATTATGACAGTTTTACAGAATTACCCATCTGCAACCATAATAAGACGCTGAGATTATTATTTTTCATTCTATTTAACCATTGAAACTGTTGAGTGTCAGGAGATAGGATTGCAAGAATATGATGCGTGGTGTAGGGAAACATTTAACTCTCCATTCATCTGAGCTTTGACTGAACTATTAAGAAAGAGCGAAAGATTACAAACGGTGCACAGGCTTGATTAACTGTCACAACTGTTCCCCAACAGGAAACAAGTGAGGCACAAAGACGGAGAGCTGGCCAAATATAACAACAGCATGATTCAGAGCAGTGAGGGTTCAGCACAGACCAGCGGTCTCAGAAATCAACCCTCTGCAGACTCACAAACGTCAAGAGTATGGTAAACAAAGAAATGAGTAAAGTGAGTAATGTTGCTCTGAGTCACCACCTGTGGGTGTGCAGTGATAGCAGATGACAAACAGTTGAGATACAAAAATAAACCCTTTACTGCCACGTATATATTAAGACAAGCAGGTAGTACCCCACTACATTACCCACTCACAGCCCCAACTCTTACTAAGGCTAATTGGCTTGATATATGATTTTGTATTTGCAGTGAGTAGAAACAATCAATCTGAAATGTACAGGTTGTTGAAGGGAATTTTTGAGTTTTCAGTCTGCTGTTATTTTGCCAGTTAATGCAGCCAAAAATCCCAAATTCATAGGAGGGAAGAACACCTTCTCAAATAAGCAAAAGTGCCCCAAATCCACATTTTAAAAGATTAAATTTTTTTTTTAATGAAACCACCAAGAAACATCAGAGGAACTCAAATTCAATACAATCTCACAATAGGTGTCTTTGAATTTCCAGAAACATGTGTAATTTAGAAATAACTTTCGTCAGAACAGACTTGCCCAACAATTCTTGTTTATTAATGATATGATTTTATAAATTATTTGATGTATTAGTGTAGAGCTCTCAGCACTCACTTTATGCCCAACCCAGCAGCAGTCCACTTTGGGCTGCTTATCATGCATACTCATCCTTATGGTTCGTTGGTTAAAGGCAAACTTCATACCTTTGTTTTTCTTGCATGCCTCCACAGTGAACTGTTATGCTGATGATAACCAATTATATCTATCGATCAAACCAAATGAAACCAACCATTAAGCTATACTCCAAGCATGTCAAGAAACCTGGATGACGTTCAACTTCCTGATGTTAAACTCAGACAAAACTGAAGTTATTGTACTTGGACCCTAACACCTCCAAATTGAATTATCAAAGATGAAAAATCTCGACGTTATCTTTGATCCTTTAACTGCCACATAAAACAAACTTGAAGGACTGTATTTTTTTAATCTACGTAACATTGCAAAAATCAAATATGATGCAAAAAAAATAATCCATGCATTTGTTGCTTTTAGACTAGATGATTGTAATTCCTTATTAGGCTGGTCTTATAAATCACTTAAGACTCTCCAGTTAATCCAGAATGCTGTAGCACATGTACTTACAACTAAGAATAGAGATCATATTACTCCCGATTGTTTCTCTGCACTGGCTCCATGTAAAATCCTTCTCACCTATAAAGCCCGAAATGGTCAGGCACCATAAAATAATTCATAGTACCCTATTATCCCACCGGAGCCCCCAGAATGCAGAGCTACTTGGGGTTCCTGGAGTCTCCAAAAGTAGAATGGGAGCCAGAGCCTTCGGCTATCAACCTTCTCTTCTAAGGAATCAGCTTCCAGTTTCAGTCCGAGGGGCAGACAACCTTATCAATTTAATTGAAAACTCATATAGTTCTGGCCAGGGTTTCTCTTGGACCAGCCCCTAGATATGTTGCTATGGGCCTAGCCTGCCTGGGGACTTCCTTTGATACACTGCATTCATGCCCTATTAATGGATGTTACTAACTTGGGTTCTTCCGTGGAGTCTCTATACAAGGTTAACATGGATCATGGTAATTACTGGACCGTGGTTGTGGGCCTCAGCTAGAAGTTCATAACCTTCACTACACATTTGGGTTTACCAGGTCTGAGCGGAAGCCTCCCCTACCATTTGAACTCACCAGGTGGTGATCAGTTGACAGCTCTGCGCATCTCTCCAAGACATATGTCAGCAGATCTGAACTGATCGAACTGATTTTTGGTGGATAAGCACAACCAACACAGCAACTTGCAGTCGCACAGAGGGGACCCTCTGCTGGGTGGAGGTGATCCCAACTATATCTACTTGGTACCGCTCCACCTCCCGCACAAGCTCCGGTTCCTTCCCCACCAGAGAGATGACATTCCATGGAGACAGAGTTTGAAGACTTTGGGGAAGACCCATCCCTGGCAGAGGTTGCTGAGGTAGTCTCAAAGCTTCTCTACGGCAAAGCGGCAAGTGTCACACTTATATCAGTTAACTGACACCAGACATAGTGAAAACTCTAGGAGGGTGGGGCACACTATGGTTAACTTTGATTGTGTTTACGTGCATGCATTTGAGCCTTGTATGCAATGAGTTAAGTTAATTGATTAGTTTTACACACTATATGACAAACAGAAACCATAGGGACCACACAATAAAGAGAAGAGTAGGGATACCCGACCCTGAACCACACACACCACTCAAACAGGGACTGAAGTTCAGGCAATCCCCACCCATGCACCCAAGAGACCCCATACACAATAGGCCTCAACCCCTACTGCTGCAGCAACCAAAAGGATGACCACTGTCCAACCTCAGCTCTCAAAATATCAGCAGAGCATACTTGCTGTCTTAAACAGGCATAACAATGAGGATGAACAATTTCTCATGAGCCTCTTGCCGGCATTCCAGAGGCGGGACAATAAATTAAAATCCAAAGTCTGCATTGGCTTTCAGAAACTCCTGCATGAAGCAGAATTCGGTGACCTATAAGTCAGGAAAAACCTATATGTTTAAATGTTTTAATATGTTTTTGAGTTAAAGAGAGACCGCTTTACAGAGATCCTGAAGGCTTATTTTGAAGGCAAAGTTTCTGAATATGGGCTGTGAGTAATTCTCAATGGATTGAGCGTTTTGATACTTTCACAGTATTAATATAGCACTTTAACTTTGGCTTTACAATATATATCTGCTCCGACAACTTGTATTTTTGTAGAAATATACATACATTTTACATTTGGATGGAAATTAAGTGAATATAATTAAAGTAAATAAAATGATTTCAAAGATGCAGTTTGATTGTATGTATGATTTTTTTATTTTAAGTTGAGTGCCATATATGTATGTTGGATGAATCAGACAAGATAAACATGCAAATGGAAATTTAATTTCTCTTATAACATTTTCATCAACAATGGAAAACAGTAATAATTTGATAGCAAAGTATGAATTATTTTACATTAACATTAACCATGAAATGTAAATTTTAGATGATTTCAAAAAAGGAAAACAAGAGCCACACTTTAAAGCTCATGAGTAATGTTTAAATGATGCTGTCTTGCCAATGGAGCGCACCAGCTGGAGAGGAGGAATAGGTTGTGAAGGTCTCCCTCACAGCCTGGGCTTTTCTGGAAGAATTGTTGCTACCAACACATTCCAACAGGGCAGAGGGTCGAATGATCATGGTCTACCTTCGTGTCCCAGTGCAGAAAATTATGGAGGATGCAGGAAGCTCTCACCACCTTCTCTGCAACCTGTGGAGACACCCCCAGAACTCTCTGGTAGAGACACCAGTGTGTTGCAAGAATGCCAAAGCTACATTCCACCATCCTCCTGGCCCCGGACTTCCGGTAGCTGAACGCCCTCCGCTCTCTTGTGTTGTTCTGTCCCGGGTAGGGTCTCATCAGCTTCCTGCGCAGAGGCAATGCCTCATCTGCCACAAAAACATGGGGTACTGTGCTCTGATCCTCAGCACCAGGGAGAGGGACATCTGCAGGGAGCTGAAGGGTCTGGGAAAACAAGGCCTTCCCAAAGGCAAACACAGCCAGGGTCGCTCCATCACTGCTTTTCCCATAATCCCCGACATCAATCACACAGAAGCGGTAGTGTGCATCCACTACAGCCAATAGCACAACAGAAAAGTGCTCTCTGTAGTTGTAAAAAAGGGATCCTGTGTTGACTCGGTCTTGGATTTGCATATTTTTACCATTGATTGCGCCAAGGCAATTTGGGAAGTCCCACAGTTGATGGAAGTCTTCTGCAATATCCTTCCATTCACTCACAGTTGGTGCTGGCATGTACTCAGTGACCAGACACACTCCCAGATTCTATGACCACTGAACGCACAATGCCAACCCCTGTGGTGAAGCCAACACGATAGCTGAAGCCCAGGTTCCTGAAGGAGTTTTAGAGGCAAGATATCTGCAAGTCATAAAACTATTCTCATTTATACTTACTGAATGCATACGTTTTGTAGCTTAGTGTTTCCTACAGATTTGATATTGGTAATATAGTGGTCCACCACAAAAAAGTACATGTGAAACTGTGTGTTGGATAGCAGGGGTGAAATGTGCATTTACTAAGGTGCTGTACTTGTACTTTCCATCTCATGCTACTTTATACTTCTAATCCACTATATCTCAGAGGGAAATATTTAAATATATTTGTGTTTAAGTTTTTTTATACTGTGGTATTGCTACTTTTACCTAAGTCAAAGACCTGAAAACTTTGTCATCCACTTTGGATAATGTGTGTGTGTGTGTGTGTGTGTGTGTGTGTGTGTGTGTGTGTGTGTGTGTGTGTGTGTGTGAGAGAGAGGGAGAAAGTGCACATTCAAAATGATATTTAAAATCGAGTTTTTACTGTACTTTACTATGTATTTTTATTTATTAGAAGAAACTCACCTGAGACACATACTCAGAGATAGTGTTACTCCCCATACTGTTTCCTTTTTCTTAGTCATGAACCCAAAACCTTTTCATGGTCTTTTTCCCCCTCCTCATCATCCAGCAGGAGAGCAACAGCAAGAGCTCGGCATCTGTTTGAATCCTTTTTTCCCCGTTCATTTCGGTAGATATCCTTGTTGCGCACACACCCCCACTCCACAGGCTAATCAGCTGTTTTGCCCGATGGCCTTTTGCCAAGGGGTGTTTTTGAAGCAGTCGCTTCTCAGTGTGATCAGCCCCGGAAAAGTGGCCAGTAAATTGTCTGTTTAAAATTGTTTGTTTTATTACCCATAAAAAGCACATGAATGAACACCAACCAGGTGATTCTGTTCTCAGCTGAGGCCTGTACATATGGCCTGCACCTGAATGTGTGTGGAATATATTACAGGGTGACCAGATATTACGTTTTTTTAGCAGAACACAGTGTCCTAATTCATCTCTGAGATGTTTTGCATACGACCTGATTTCAGCTACTAATTCTCAGAAAATGCAAAAGCAGTACTATTTTTAAATGTATCCCACACATGGAACAACTCTCTCTCCAGAATAGAAATCATAATAGAATTATGGGCTTGTAAATCTGTCACTCTTACCTTGTAGTAGTTGCCATGACAATGAGGCAGCTGTAAGTGCCGCCTCATTCATCTGTCATCATCTACAGAAGATGTTCCTGTCAGTTACTGACCAAGCTTAAATGATTGTTGATTTACCGAAGAACTTCATCAAATGTACCTGGTTCTCCATCGTAATTATTTAGCCACAAATTCATATACTCTAAATGCTTAAATATTTCCATGCTTTGACAAGAGAGGAACTGTTTGATTTAAGGACAATTACTTGTCATTGTGCAACAGAGGGTTGCATAACGAAATGATATACGACATGACAAACAAAACAGTGGTGCATTCCTGTGCATTTTCAAACTTGCCTCAAGGCAAACAGCAGCAACAAAACAATTCTCTGGGCAATATGGCCGACATCTTAACATTAGAAATCAGGGAAACACTGTCCGTCACATTTGACTGTGTTTGAGCACCTAGCATCATTGATGTAAAGAGAGTCTGCCTCCTCTTGTCCCACCGGGTCCCTGTGCTCTGTCCTGCCATCCCTCCTGTCAAGTTCAACTTGATCTGGGATGCCATAATGGAACCAGGTCTCTGTAAAGATGTGGGCCCAACAGTCACCAACCTTCCTTTACTGGCTTAGCTTGAATATTCATTTAACCTGGACTTTAGCCAGGAGCAGACTGATGGAATAGCCTTAGGTCCGTGCAAGGTTAGCTTAGCTTCCATCTCAGCTCTCCTCACGCCGATGCTTTCTGTGTCTGGCTGGTCCGGCTGGTCTGGCAGTGATCGTCCGCTCCCCACAAATGAATCCAATCCACACATTTACTTTTCTGATGTTGATGAGTGTATACTGTCATAGTCCATAAATGCTCCAGTAACAGTAGATTACACAAATCTAAAACTCAGACTCTAGCTTTCCCCCTCCAAAAAATAGAAACATTTGTAAATAAAAAATGTGTATTTGGAGACTAAGTTGGATTTCTTGGTGTCTGTAATAACAAAATTGCTGGACACAACTCAGCAACATTGGAATTCTTGGTTATTCTGTTATGAACCAATACATGTCCAGTCAGCATGGTTCCTCTGAGAACCATTAATGTTTATATCAAAGTTCATGCTTATCTTTCCTATCTTTTTCGAGATAACTCAGTCTGGACCAAAGCCTTGGACAGATTGGCTGTTCAACCTTGACCTCCCTGCAGTGCTTTCTTTTAAGCATGTACTGGCTATCGGCCTAACCGAGAAAACCCCCTGTCTCTGGTGGGCCACTGTGTCCGTGGGTCGGTTGATTTTAGGCACATATATATATCTTATGGTGACAGGGAGAGCGGCAATGTCAATGTCATGATGAACCAGCTGATGTGGTACCATGCAGATGTTTAATAAACTGAGCTTTCATTTGGTAGCTGGATTCTATCTGCACTACCTTACAATCTGTCTGCTGCGTCCGTGGGTTGGTTGATTGTAGGCCCGTGTAATCCATCCATCCATTTTCCACCGCTTATCCGGGGTCGGGTCGCGGTGGCAGCAGGTCAAGCAGGCCGACCCAGACCTCCCTCTCACCGGCAACATGTTCCAGCTCATTCTGGGGGATCCCGAGGCATTCCCAGGCCAGCTGGGAGATGTAATCTCTCCAGCGTGTTCTGGGTCTTCCCCGGGGTCTCTTCCCAGTTGGACGTGCCTGGAAAACCTCCAGTGGGAGGCGTCCAGGAGGCATCCTAATTAGATGCCCGAACCACCTCAGCTGACTCCTTTCGACGGGAAGGAGTAGCGGCTCTACTCCAAGCTCCCTCCTGATGACCGAGCTCCTTACCCTATCTCTAAGGCTGAGCCCGGCCACCCTACGGAGGAAACTCATTTCGGCCGCTTGTAGCCGCGACCTTGTCCTTTCGGTCACGACCCAGAGTTCGTGACCATAGGTGAGGGTAGGAACGTAGACCAAGTGGTAAATTGAGAGCTTTGCCCGTGTAATATATATACATTCTCCAAACCGCTTATCCTATTCAGGGTCGCGGGACGCTGCACATTGGGCGAAGGCAGGGTACACCCTGGACAGGTCGCCAGTTTATCACAGAGCACATATAGAGACAGACAAACATTCACACTCACATTCACACCTACGGGCAATTTTGAGTTTCCAAATAACCTAAGCTGCATGTCTTTGGACTGTGGGAGGAAGCCGGAGAACCCAGAGGGAACCCACGGTGCCAGAACGTGCAAACTCCACACAGAAGGACCACCCGGGATCGGGGATCGAACCCGGGCCCCTCTTGCTGTGAGGTGACAGTGCTAGACACATATATGTATACATATATATATATATATACTGTATATATATAGATATAAACATTACACTTCAGGCACCCAAATGGCCAGAGGATTAAAGCTCATTCTTTACCTTGGAAAAAGCAAACTTCATATAATGATGGAGATCTTATCATATGAGCAAAAGCTCCAGAACATTTTTTTTATAACCTAACATACAGACTCTCTCATGATTTTTCATTGTTATATGTGGGACACAAATTGATATGAGCCAACAAAGGTTTTCAACTGAGTTCTTCTTAGTATTGTAAATAGTACTGAGTAAATAGGAAATCACATATATTTACAATGATACCGTCTGACATCAGAGCAGCTAATGGAAACAGAAAATTCCTGCCCCAGGAAATCATAGATGTTACGATGTTTGCTTAACAACCTTAATCTCAGCAGATCAATGCACTAATGAGTACAGATGACTCATAATGGCACCATCCGTCTACGTAGCTTGTAATGACTAACAGCCTTGACAGATGCTAAACAATGGTGAACTTCCAAACCAATCAATATTCCAGGCTGAAATGTATGTCCAATCGACATATGGCACATTTTAATGGAGCTTCACAAACAATCCGAATATATAGTGTTGGCAGATGGTTTTGACTTTTGCCATTCCTTATCTCCCATTAAAAGGACTTTTAGACAAAACAGTATACTATGTCTCATGTTTTTGCTAAAGAAGTCGTCACTCAGTAGAACCAAAGGGACTCTGCTTCACTGGAAATATTTTCAACAACACCTAGCCTAATCCAAAATAACACTCTAGCAAATCGAGCAAAGAGAATGACAGATTTAAGGTGTTCAGAGGCCAGTAGCCGAGCGTCATCTACATAGGTGCTGGAAGTGGGGTGCCAACCCCCTGCATATGACAGTATGAGTATTAGAGATTATTAGAGTATGTGTTTGCTGACACTTTAAAAAAACAAGCACATATGCAGTTATTGAGGAAGTCCTGGTTAGTCACCCAAAGTAATACAATACCAAGTTGTACCCAAGTTGCCTGTTCAAATTGTTGTAATCTGCGCTGTTTGATACATTGTAACCTGATGCTCTGAAATCCAAGAGAAACAGGCCTGTACAATCCAGGCTTCCAGAAGAAAGGATGTTCTGATATGTTAGAATGAAATGTTTTGTGAAATGCCATTTTTTACAAAACACATTATCATGTCCCGTGCGAAATTAAAAGTAAACGCTGACAGTTTTTTCACGTGAGTCGTTAATCAGGTGAGTCAATAATCACATGACTCTCGGGAGTCGTTAGTCACGTGACTCGTTTGTCAATTGCTATTTACTTGAGTCGTGAGACAATCTGTAGTGACGTGACTCATTAGTCAAGTTAAGGGGGTGACCGTGGCTCGCTGGCTTAAGAGAGTTGTCTGGTAACCGCAGGGTCAACAGTTCGATCCTCGACTGGGACGTGTCACGTGTCGAAGTGTCCCTGAGCAAGACACTGAACCCCCGGCTCCCCGGGCGCCTGTCATTGGCAGCCCACTGCTCCCTATATACAGGGATGGGTCAAATGCAATGTCAAATTTCGTGTATATGTATATGACAATAAAAAGGGTTTCTATTCTAAGGTCAACCATGCTCCTAAACCTAACTAAATTGTTCTATATTTGGTCGGTCTGCACCGGCTACGGGGGGTGGCTTGCTACAGTAGCTAATGATTGATCTTCCGTGGTGCGTGGCCGTGCTTCTAATTTTACAAGCCTAGCCTCCAACACAGCAAATAAACTACACTTATTACAAGTACCATTATCACTATGGAGGCGAAGGAATAGCTTAACATGTGACAGACCGAGCAAGAGAGAGTAGAAGAGGGAGAAGGAGAGAGGAAAGCCATCGCTAACTGCTTTGCTAAAGTACGCAAGCTAACGTTAACAAAACTGAACGACGTGTAAACAGCTGCTGGATTTAGTGATCCAACAGCTTTAAAACCTAACATATATTTAGACTGTTTTTCTCCCATCACCCTTCACCAATTGACTTCAACAATTTCTACATCCAAGCCGTCTATGAGTGCTTAAGCAATGAAAGTACAGCAGTTAATTAGCCACTGTTGTCAAGAATATCACACGACTAACTGGTAGTTAAATTAGCTAGAAAACAGATGCTGGCAACCGGAAGTAAGTTTACCACAGCACGTTAGCACGTCTCCTGGGCTGATTCTTTCTAATATGCATTTGAAGGATATGTCCAGGACGTTAAACTGATTCAGCAGCAAAAAAAGGTTAAAAAGATAAATACAGAAGCTAAAGATGACAGTGTACCTGGCGATTGAGAAGATCGAGAAAATTAAAGAACAGCACTGTCCTGTAAAGCCGGGTAGGGTTTATTCACTATAACAATAAAAGCAAGAGCAGCATGTATATACATTCAGTTAACCTTCAATAGTTTGCGTTACATAAAAGTGCTAACGCTCCTTCCAACCAGTCCGTATAACGAGTATCACTGTTACACAACGTTTAATCACAACAAGCTTGAAATCCACAAAACCAGCCTGAAAATGAAGAAAATCTGAAGTCAGTAATATCTCACTGGAAACAAAATGACAATAAAATAAACAACATTCATGAGTGAAGTTAATAAAGAACATCAGATATTATCAGTCATTCCTCCAGTCCTCTGTCCTCCAGTTTTGTCTCAGCCAGCATAGAAGTTTACAAGAACAAACTAAGATAAACAGGCTACAGACAGTCAGCTTCTCTTTTAGCTTGTTCCTGAAAAAAAAGATGCTTTTGGTAAATAATGCTTGCTGTGCTTGGGTCAATTGCATTGAAACGGTCTTTAACGTGACCGCTATGGAGATTTTGGAATATTGTATGCCATCAGTCAGACAGTCGAAAGTGAATCCTTTGTTTTCCTCACAAAAGAAACTATTCTGATCGAGATCTGATCAAATATAATGATAAAGTGTATTCATATAACACTTTATAAAGATCAAACTGCTTTACAAAAGAGTACAAGTTAAAGTATAAAAGTTATACAAAGACTTAAATCTCCAATTTCACGTACGCTAACAATGTTTTGTGCAGATGACCTTTTATGTTGCTCGATGAATAAATACTTCCAGGTTGTGAATAATATTTATGTATGTGTCATCTTCAGTTACCCCTCTGTCATTACCGACCAAGCAAGATACCTCAAAGCCATTCGTTCCTTTGGCATTTCAGTAGGTATTCTAGGTTTGCACACAGTGCTCGAGGGGAAGCTCCAGTCCCGACTGCAGCTTGAGAGGGGAGATGACTAAAGTAGCAAAAATGTACATTTTGACTTAATTTATGTTTCTCACAGACTCACAAGACTTGCAGTGCGTGAAAGAAAGGTGCTCAGTCTGCCTTTGATATTGAATATGACCGATAAAGGAGACCGCTTTACAGAGAGAGAGCAAATACATAAATGCTATCTTGGCGGAACTCAGTTTGCACCATGGTGAATTTAAGTCACAACCACAACGTGCCTCACTCAAATCGATGAGGTCCGTAACTCTCTCTGCAAATGGTTGGACTGCAACGTGGAATGTCTTGAGCAACTTATCAGTGAAAATCAAGAGGAGGTGAAAGCTGAGATGGACAACAAAGTAAGGCAAGTTCAAAACAGTCTTGATTTGGAGAGTGGACAGCTTTCTACTAGAATAAAACGCCTGGACCAACTGAAAACCAAAAGAGCACACAGATGAGATGGCCAACCTAGTAAGGCAAATTCAAAACCATCATGATTTGGATATCGGTCAGCTTTCTGGTAGAATGGACAGGATGGAGGTAAAACTGGATTGCAAAGGACCCGGCCCTCAAATTCCAGTCTAACGAACCACACACCGCCTCTAGCAAGATCTTTTTGCATTTTTACATGGCTGAAGGTAGGAATGGGTACTGAAACCCTGTGTTAAACGGGCCCTGGTGCTAAATTATTAAAGACCAGAGTATTGATAAGCCCCAATGTTACTGGTGCTTTCTATCTTTCTAATCTTTGATGTTTTGGTGTAATTCATTATCACACTGCAACATACATCTCCTCTGCTCTCTCTGTCAGGGCTGAGCTGAGCTCTACTATACACAAAACACACAAGCACAGACACTCGGAGGGAAGTCAGCGAGCAGAGAGAGGTGGAGACACTGAAGTGAACCAGGTGAACTGAAGATTACTTGAGTTGATGACAAATACGCTGTTTACCGTAAGTGTAATAAAACATTTGCGAGTAAAAAGACAATGCTCTATCAATGCATCTGTCTAACAAGCATGAACGTGTAAACAAAAGCGAAACCTAATTTAATCGGCTCTGTCCGCAGTCTCTCATCCACCCCAGCTATGTTTCAGGCAAGTTGGCACATTGCAGGATATCTTGGCGTATTACCACCGCCTGTAGATCAGTGGAATAATGTGAAAATTATTTATGACATGTTTTGTGTCTTAAGAAAGTTTGAGATCTTCACTTTAAAATTAAAACCTAGCGGTGGGTTTAAACAATATGTGGAAAGAGTTTGTAATGACCAGCCCACTGCCATATCAGTAGCTTTAAAACACACAGATTAAGGTTCTGATACCTGCAGAAAGAAAGCCTAAGACTGACCAATCACTGTGAACCAGGGGCTTGTTGCACCAAATTTGTGCAGCATGCAAGTTGCAATTTGTATCATGAAGCAATTTCTCCAAACACGCAATTTTTTAACTTAGAGGTATCTTTTCATTAAATTTGTTGGAACATACTAATCCAGAATCTCACAAACATTTTGTATGTATGTGTCTCACCTTCTGTCGAGGTTCTCCCTAATGTGGGTTAGGCAACCATTTTGAGAGTTGTAACCTTTGACCATCAACATTAGCACCTGTGTTGGCACACTTCCACAATTAGCAACACTGAGTGGCTTCTTGGAAGATTATCGCAATCAATTTTGAGAACCACTTCTGAGAAAAGCATTTATTTTGTTTCACCATCACTCTTGCTGATTACCAAAGAGAAACCATCACACGTATGCTCACAGTTGTGTATGTTGAGGGGGGGGGGGGGAAAAGAATATTCCTACAGTATAACCCTCCAATCAAGAGCTGCAGAAACATCTGCTACACCAGCATCTGTAAAGTTCAGCACTGACTTTCAGAGAACTGCCAACCCTACATTTAAGTCAAACATGGGAGAGGACAAACAGCATCAACTACGTGGGTAGTTATTTCTCTTCACCCCCAGTGTCTGAATAAAGTCAGTTTTGCAACACATTTCTACACTGTGCACACAATGAGGAAGCATTCACTGCTTTGCCTTTCAAAGTAAAATGTCAATGCTTCTAGGCCTCATGGGTTACTTGTATTGGCTTTGAAGAAATCACAAAATTAGGAAGAAAATGATTTAAAAGATAACATGAATAAATCGGTATGAATTGGTTTTAGAAGGGCTAGCTTTTACTTTGATGACATGTTGCAAATGCTTCCTCACACAGGTGGCTAAGGGGCTAGAGAACACTTAGCTCCCCCAAAATTAGACAGCTTGTTCAAATTTAATTTAAAGGATCGGCAGTTCGATCCCTGGCTCTACTAGTCCATGTGTGCTTGGGCAAGACACTTAATCCCAAATTACTCCTGTAGCCGTGCCTATGGTGTGTGAATCCGATATGAATGTTAGATTGTCCTGATGGGCAGGTGGCACCTTGCATGGTAGCCCCGGTCATCAGTGTGTGAATGGATGAATGAGGACGTAGTGTTAAAGTGCTGCGAGTGTTCGGAAGACTAGAAAAGAGATATAAAAGTACCATTAAAAAAAAAAATAAAAGTAAATAAAAGACATAAAAGTACCGTTGCTTCTGCACTGAGACCGGCCATTGGTTATCTTAGAAAGGGCATAGATTAGGGTAGAACCAGTGTGCCGAGACATAAAGACTTTTATTATAGTTTGCTTTTACATAAAATCATTTCTACAGAGTAAACTCAAGCGGGTCTTTGCAGGCTGATACAGCTTTCAATTCACATCAGGTAGTGGCACTCCACTCCTATGACAGCACCCTGGCTCCTCGTGATGCCACTTCCGCCAGACACTTCGGGGTTGTGGACCAGTGTAAAAGCATAAATTAAGGTATTCTCGATCACCTAAGGAAAAGAGAACAAGTTGACATTCCTTGACTGAAAGTTTAATATCAAGGCATTATATGAATAAAAACCTCACCACTCGTCTGCTGCCACACCTGTGCAGCTCATACTCAAAGGCCAGCACATGAGCCAAGTTGTCGATCTCAGTGGCTGAGCAACCACCGAGTGTGAGATCCCCTGGGTTTATCAGCTTGCCAAGGCCCAGCAAGTCCTGGCTCACTTCCACCTGGATCCTGCTTTCCCCACACCTCACAGCAACACGGTTGGCCGTCGCCGGTTGCCGCAGTACATAATTGACAGGGGTCTCTCTTACTGAATCCACTGGATCTTCTGGAAATGTCCAGGACAGCGGTTCGACTGCTGGCTGGATCTGCTCTGCCTGGAGCATGTCAGCTTGTTGAGTAGACTCCCTGGAGTGGTCTCTCTCAGGTTGTGCTGCTGGTTCATCCTTAATGCCCCAGTAGTTTGGCTGGCTCATAATGAGGACTCGAGCATCACTAAAGCTGACACACGCAAGCACAAAACCAAACACAACAAGCTGACTGGACCCCATTGTTGCAAACACAGAATGTTCTCAAGCATGGCCACTGCAAGCATAAAAAGGCAGAGACTCCTCCCTCTGACTCGTTAGATGGATCCCTTTGCACATGTGTAGATCTCAAAGCTGCACAGGCCTTACTAATTAAAGACAGGAGTAACCAATTTAACCAGTAACCAATACTTTGTACCTCTACTCCATTACATTTTAAAAGGACAATATTGTACTTTCATTATTCAATAAGAGTAACTATAATAATAGTTAATGGTTACGTTACAGATTAAGATTTTATATATACAATGGAATATCAGATTATTTTATCAAATGGGGCTGCAATTAACAATTTTCATTTTCTTAATTAATCAATTAATTGTGTGATTTATGAAAGATCCCAAATTTGTGAGAAATGTCATTGCAGCCAAGAACAAGGTAACGTCTGGGTGACACATTACACATTATGTGAAGGTGAAAAGAGAAATAGCGTTTCCATAATTTTACTAATTTATTCACTATGTTTTTTACATCTACAGTTAGTTCATTTTTATGAATATATTTGCTCAACTGCAGCGTGAAATTGTTTGCATAACCTCTCTGCAACAGTTTCAGCACAGTGCTGAACCGATGGTTCCAGGACATGGAAGTGTCTCCAACCCCGGAAAGTAGATCAGTGACCTGTGTCCTTTTCCTGGTGTTCAGAAACCTGTAGGATCGTCAAAAGGACTCAGAGGAACAGTGCCAATCTGCCTTGAGCTAAGGAGGCCTGTAATTGATACTAATAACGTGTCATTCACAGAGTAAATTAGAGCAGAGCCAGTCAGAAACAAGTGAAATTGAGGTAATATGTGTCCATGCAAATTACTGGCATTGCAGATCTGTTTTGTCACATGGTTTTGGTCTCAAGAACTAGTCCCTTTAGCCCTCAGAGTTGAATTGTGGCGCAGTACTGGTGGTCTGCTTGTTAGCTTATTTGTTATTTGTTAGCTTTTGATCATCAAACCCTTACTGATTTATCACATGACATGTTGTGGTTCCAGGCAGTACAAACCTTTACTGATTGGACCTTTAGAGTCCCCAATAAAAGTAGAGCTGCAAATATAAAAAAAACTATCAATAGATTGTTTTCCTGTGGAAGTCATGAACTGGTGTCTCTAGTTGATTTAATGTCCAGGCCCGGTCAACAATCTGACTCTACTGCAGTTATGTGATATTTATTCAGGCCTCCAGGAACTACAACTGTACAACAGAAGTGATACCTTTAGAGCTGAATCAGGGTGCTGAGATGGCAGCTGTTTCCTTTTGCTGGCTCACAAGCTCAATATCCCCAGACCTATTAAGTGATAAAGTCGACAGTTTAGAGCTCAGCAGAGCATCTCAGAGGAACAGGGAGCGCCTTAAGGCTAATGGGGCACTAACTTAAATCACTTAAAAGGCCTTGACTGCATGCTGCCCAAATTAGGATGGGACCAGCACATTATATTTGCCATGATTATTTAGGATGCCGTAGTTTATATAGTCAGTGTGTAAGAATAAGATCTACACTTTAGTCTTTGACTGTAAACATAATACAACTCTGCATCTTAACCTGTGAAGGTCAGTGTAATTCAGGACTGAGAGGATATACTGTATATTTAGATTTCTTTTTTAACTTGATAGAAAAATCCCTCATTTTAACATGTGGAACATAAAGTCACCATATTGCTCTTCTTTAGTTCTCTGCTGCCATCTAGTAGCCACACACTGCATGCTTCTTTTATACTGTAGAGAACCAACTGCTTGGACAGAAACACATCGGCACTGCAATGACATGTTGTGTATCATATTTCACCATTTAAGGGGCAGTGTGTAGGATTTAGTGCTGGGGTATCCAAGCGTGTAGGAGAACTACAGTGGTCTTCAGGTAACAAATAAAATTACAAAGGCTCTTGCTCACATTTTTTCTCCCCGTTAAAGTTTTTTTGGGGGAGTTTTTCCTGTAGCGATATGAGGGTCCCAGGACAGAGGATGTACAGATTGCAAATTTGTGATTTATGATTTTGGGCTACACAAAATAAATATAATTGAATTTAATTGCTGGAGCCAGACTTTGGATTGTCTGTTCTGACCTACATGTTGGTCCAAAATGGCGGACTCCACGAAGAGGACCATGTAGGTATTAACAGCTCATTCTAAGGTAAAGATTTTTAGGTGTTAGAATAGAATGACCTGCAATGCAATGTGTTATGACACACTTTTTCACTTTGTAAGTCAAACCATGTACTCTTTGTTCCAGTAGTATGTATCCTGACATATAGCTGTTAATCACAATGCCATGCAAACACATTATTTTACAGCAAATATATTGTCCCCATCTTGGTTTTGGTTTAGTTTGTTTCCTGTTTTATTTGGGAGTTCCCTGCCTCTTGTGTCCTGTGTCTGTTTGACTTCCTATCTTTGTGGTTTTCTCTCCTTTTTTTCTGTGGATCACCTGTGTTGTATTAGTCTTGTGAGCCTGGTTCTGTTCCCTTGTGTTTCTTCCACCAATCAGCTTTCAGCCTGCCCTCGTGTCTGCCCACCTGTGTCTTGTTGTCTGATTAGTTTCCTGTGTATTTATAGTCCTGTCTTTTGTCTGCTGTTTGATGGTGGTCTCCTTTGTTCCTGTTAATAGTCCCTTGTGCACATGGCTGATGTACCTGTTTTGTGACATTTTGCTTCTTGGGTTTTTAATTACTACTTTTGTACTCACCAGTCTGGTAGGTTTTTGGTTTGGAGATTTCTTTATTAAAATTTCTGTTTATCATCCTTCTGCTTCCCATGTCTCTCTGTATTTGGGTCCATCCCTGTTGCCTTTTTGCCGTGTGTCCAACAGCATCAACAATGTTACATTAGGCTGGCTGTGTGTGTGTGTGTGTGTGTGTGCGCGCGCGCGCGCGTCTGTCTGTCCACAGCTAATCTCACATACTGCTAGACCCACCAGCCTGACACAACAGTCAGTCAAGCTCCTGAAGTTTGCGGATGACACCGCCCTCATTGGACTCTTCTCTGGTGGGGATGAGTCCACCTACATGTGGAAGATTGACCATCTGGTGACACCAGCCCTTATGTGAACCTGCTCACAGCCAGATTGTGTAACCCTGGGTTGATTTACCGTGTTTGATAACCAGCTTCTTAGGACCATTTAGCTGGATCAAGGCTGGTAAGGTTACTTAAGCCAGACAACCAGAAGATATCCTGGCTATGTTAAACTCACTGTGAAATACAAGCCCCTCGAGGAGATCTGCACTCTAAGTGCACTTCAAGTTTTCTGTCACTCCTCTGCAGTAAGCTAAATGCCAATTTATGTCTGGGCAGTTGGGTCAGTGTGTTTATTACCTTGTTTTGTGTTTAAGTTTACTGCATTGTTACGTGTCGTGTATGCTCACGGACAGCCGAGTTCCGTTAGTGCTGTGCAGAAATGATTATTTATTCAAAGGGGACCATGTACAGTTCAAACATAATTGTCACCATTTGATGCTCCGTATCACATTGTAGCTTTAAGCTAATTTGCATCTGTAGTCCCTTGGCAGGTCAAACAAAGACAGCACAAACAGTATAAAGGTAAAGACATGATACAAAGAATACCAACAAGAACACATTGTGTTCCATACTGCTGCAATAGTGTTCTGTTAGATCAGTCACCACGAGTAAGGTTGGGAACTAACAGTTAAAAGACCAGAATCGCGACTTACTGAATGTGAGTTTGCCAGTGTGTCTGAGTAGTTTCACACTTCTTCCCCGCACGCACGCACACACACTCTCACCACAGATTGTTGATTTTAGATATAGGCTCGTAATTGTATAGTAGTAGTTAGTTTTAGATATTATTTGACTTGATCATCATTATTATTGGACTTTAATAAATGCTATACTTTTAAAGAGCAGCTCTCTGTGATTACTTTGTGTGTATTGTGATATGTGGCCTGTGTTAGAATTTGAACCTTCACTGTTTACTCTGAATGTGGAATAGTACTTTGTCTATTGACATGATTGAATCCTAATTCAATCATTTATAGTTTGGTTATCGTCCCTGATCTCAGGGTGGTGCCCTGTTATTCAAATTAATAATGTTATTGACATTAATTCTATTGATGATTTACTGAAAGTAAATGTTAAGCCTGGCAAAGATGATAGAAAGACGGCTACAAATGGGGTGACAAGATTATTCAGTGTCCCGCTGAAGGACTCGCCCATGTCCGAAGATACCAGGGAAAGCAAAACCAACTGCCATCAGAGCAAGAGATGAAATATTACAAGTCTTATGCAACTAGAATGACGAAATGTCCACAGAGAAGCTGCAGCCACCCCATTAAGTTTAATTCATCTGCCCATCACAACTGTTAGGCCTTAATAAATTTGATGTCGGTCAATAAAGTAATGCAAGGTAATAAGTTAAACTCCCAAAGATGCTAGACTAATTGAGAAATGAATAAACTAGGATCTCCCTTATATTAGAATAATATGAAATTGCTTCAGCTTTCCTGGTTCTTAAACTCTCCACTGCTAAATGGTGCATTCATCTTTTGAACTAACTTTCATTGATAAACGTTAAACAAATCACATTTCATTGATGAACATGTCAGTCACATATAATCCTTTTAATTCATACATGGTTCACCGTTGGTCATTGTACTCATTTATTTGCTGTTTAGTATTTTGGTTTGTAAAAACATTGTATTTCCTTCACAAAGAACTTGATGATTTGCATCTATATGAAATGATAAGTCACTGTACACCATGCCAAGAACTCTACAACCCTGAGATTGAGACATCAAATTCTGAAATCTTAAGTTCTTTTCAAAATGGGGTGGCGTCCCAAATTTAATCTAATGTTAAACTAATCAAGCCATCACTCCCCTTCACTTTTTCTCCCAAATTCACGGGTTTATGATTATTTGAGTTATCATTTCATAGTTGAGTTAATTCATTATTAACCATTACATCTGCTAAAAGCAATAACCTCACAAATATCTGAATACAAAACAGGATTCAAAGTGTTCAGATATGTTGTTTACGTGGAAATTGTTGCAGCAGTCACTCAGTCTTCTTTTGATAGATTTTACAAAGGAAAGTTTCAGTGTTTCTAGTTATAGAAGCCTCTCCAGTACCAGCAGGTACAGTTGAGGCCTGACGCTATGAGCAGGATGACGAGCAGGGTGATGAACAATCCAAAGCCGATAATGGTGGCAGTGACGGCCCAGACGAACGTCCTTTTGGACATGTCGATCATGGGTGACCGGAGGGCCATTTGCACCCTACGTGCTCGCCGGCGGTCCTGAGGAGGATAGCGGGCCAAGTTGACGTTCTCCATCCGCAGAGAGCGGACCAGGCACGCCCTATGGTGGCTCAGCTGGTCAAAGGTGTGTTTACCATGGTAGTGGCCCATACCACTCTGACCTGGAGGGGGTCACAGACAAGTCTGAAGTCATGTCTGTTGAATTTACAAACTGAATTATAGGTTCTACTATATGGCGTAACTGTGTGAGACTGTCTGGTATTCATAAGTCCTGTAATGTGGGTGTTAGTGCACTCATATCTACCGGCCCAACCAGAGGGACGACAGCAAAGGGAGAAGAATGGCTAAAGATTTCAAAGACTCACTCCAGACATAGTTTTTTACTTTTAAGTGTGGATTTGTGACCCAACTTGACACCAGAGTTTTCATTTGGAGTCTAAAGCAGGTCCAGCTTCCTTTGTCCAACATATCTCATCAATGCTATGGTACTGACAGGTGCTTTTTCCTTTATAACACATGGTGTTGCCAGATGTACTGTTGGACCTGAAACCTGGCACTGTGCTACATGTGCATCAGATTGTATGGACGGTATGCACATGTCCCTACATATATTTTGGGAGGACAGAATTGTCCCTACCAATATTTGCGCAAACTTGGCATATAAAGTTGGCATTATCTGCTATCGCACACGCAGAAAGAGACCGAGGAGCAGAATCGCTTGTTGACCGCTGAAATGCACTTCTGGTGACTAAAGACGGCAGAGAATGTGGCGCACCGCGACATCTCCGTTGCGCCCGACAACATGTCTTTGGTCACTGCAGCAATGTTGCACACAAAAATTATATGAAAACTAAAATCGGACTTGTTGATATTTGCACAGTATTAGAAGATATTATCTAAAACTATTGCCGCTCTGTTGTGCCATTCTTATATGATACTTGATGTTATATTTCTACAACTCCTATATGCTCGGGAATGTGATGGTGAGACAGATTTGAGTTGTTTTATAACTTTTACAATTAAGGTGCTTACAAGTGTCGTTACAAGTTAAAGCACACCAGCACAAATAACACTGCTGGTTTGAATGTTTATGATCGAGGATCTAGCCAGCACTTTGTCAAAGTCCACATTTGTGTGGACAATAAGACACACAGTCGTGACATTTATGCCTTATCAAGTGTTTGTATCAGTTTTACAGAGTAGGTCGATTTTTTTCTTCTGGAAATATGACTTTATTCTCGTAATATTACAGCTTTTCTAAAAATAACTATTTCCCGACTTTCCAGAGAAGACAGATATGTGGGATATGTTTAATGTGAAGAAAGTTTTAATCATGAACAGAAATCTTGTTGAAACACATAAGAGCAATTCAATTCCAGAGGTTTATAAATTAATTCAAATGAATTTAATTTATAATTGAGGAACAGGTGCCACATGCACATCTAAAGAGGTTAAAGACAAAAAGAGGAGGGAAGAGAAAGAACTGGTGTTTTGACTCAGCAGAGATAACATTGAATGAGAAAAGTTGATCTGAGAGTACATTTTTGAAAGCAATACAGAATGCTTGAGAGCCTTACTGCATTACGCTCCATTATATATTCATATATTTGAAGTGTCACCTGGTGCCTGAATATAATGTTTTCCTTTACAAATACAGACTTTTCCATCGTAAATGGATGCAAATAATTCACCAGAATGCAGGAATTATGTGTTTGAGGACCCCCAGACCCCATTGCTTAATATGTGGCCCTACAAATGTTGAAACCAAACCTATGCCCTTGGTGTGGGTGTGTGCATGCCTGTGCATCTCTAAATCAGTCTGTGCACGGTACATTTCGCAATCTATTGGATGCATCAGCCTAATATTTGGGTTGTTTATGACTATGCTCAAGGACCTCTCGGGGTTGCAGTGATTTACAGTTTTACGCTGTAGGGGCATTAAGTAGTAGTTCCTCTCTTGATGTGCACGGCTAATCTCAGAGCAAATGACAAACTGAATTTAGCTGCAAGCAGCCAGTGGCTGCAACAGAGTCCTACTGTGTGTTTGGCTAACAGAACCAACAGCTAACGAAAGTTAATACCCAGCAGGACTGAAGCGTTACACAGTTAAGCTGCACAGAGCCGCTGCAGACGGCTTCTATAGATTAAAATAAGAACATATCTACAGGAGAGTAAACAACACCTCTGATACACTCGCGGTCTGGTTGGGGGTCAGACATTTGAGATTTGTATTCGTTCAATCAAACATCACAGCTGTGGTTGTTGCAGACACACCTGGCGGAGATCTGCACGTTACTGAGTGCACTTTTATAGTGTAGCTCATAGATTGGTTTTTAAGGCCTACGACTTTACTTCACTGAATAATAGATATAATAACTTTATAAGATGGTGACATAGCGGTAGATGTGTACCTATCGGCATGTTTTGAGGTTTTTCTGCAACATAGTGGCAGCTTTAAGTGCACAGGGTGCCTTGGGCAAATTAGTTTTGTTTGACCAAAAGTCAAAAACTCAAAAGATTGCAATGATAAAAAAGAGCGAAATCCTCACACTGGAGAAGAACAAGGAGGTCGGCATTTTTGCTTGGAAAATGAAATAATGGACCTGTGTGTAGGATTTAGGGAGATTTTTTTAGACAGAAATACAATATATCGATAACTATGTTTTTATTTGTGAGAATAAAGATAAAATCAAGAATCGTTTTTGTTACCTTCATATCTACATAGGAAGCGGGTCTTTTTCCCCGGAGTCCGCCATGTTGCACCGCCATGTTTCTACAGCAGCCCAGAATGGACAAACCAAACTGGCCTAAGGCCTGTTGCATTGTTACATTACCTGAAGGCCACCATAGTTCTAAAACACGCTAGTGGCTTCTAGTGGTGAGGTTGCAGAACCCTCTGCTCACCCCTCCCTTTCCAACCATGTCGAGAACTACGGTGGCCTTCAGGTAGGGATAGGTATCTTTAGGATTTTATTACTACTAATAGTAGTACTTATTATAATAATAATTAGTATTATTATACTTTGTGATACTTGGTTCTTTGTCTTGAATAAATAATTGCTTTTAAAAACATAAACATAATTTTAAATACAGAAAAGGATTAGAATTTATTTCTAATTTAAATATAATTGATTGTTTCTAGAGCAGAAACAGTGATGTTTACAACAGTAAAGTAACTATATAAAGTCATTAATATCCAACTGGAAACAAATCTGAAATGTCAATAAAATAAATAATATTCATGAGAATTTATTGCAAGTCAACAGTAAGGAGCTTAGATATTGTGAACTTGAGTACCCCTCACTGTCTCCACTGTCTGCTGACTTAGTTCCGTGTGTTTGTTTCTATGTGTTTGTGTAGTGGGAGGAGCTTAGCTCTGACACAGAGAGCAGAGGAGACTCACGCTGCATGATAATAAATTACACAAAAACACCAGTAACCTTGCCGCTTATCAATACTCCGGTAACAATTTAGCACTGCTGCCCATTTAATACTGAGTTTCGGGACCCATCCCTACCTTAAGTAATGTCAAAACGCAAAAATCTCTCGCTATAGAGCCAGTGTTCTGTTTGTCCATTCTGTGCTGCTGTAGAAACATGGCGGTGCAAGATGGCCAACTCTATGGAAGAGGACCCGCTCCCTATGTAGATATAAATGGCTTTTTCTAATCTAAGGTAACAGAAAAACACAGATTCTTAGTTTCAAGTAATTATACATGGGTAAAAACATAGTTATGAATATCATTCATCCCCCTAAATGTTAAACAGTGTTTCTTTAATTTCACCTTGTTTTGAACTGGAGTGCATCTGTTTGGTCTCTTCAGCTAAGAGTACTAAAGGGGAAATAGGGGCTGAGCGATATAGTGATAGTGCACCTTCAGCCACCAAATCACTACCGGGCAGACACGGGCTGCAAATAACGTCAAACGCGCAAGATGGCGGCTCCCGTATCCCGGGATATTTTGGCTTCAATTCTGTACAGTGGGAGGCAGTGGAGAGGCATCATCCATCTATGCAGCCTATGGGCCCCCCTAACAAGTTAATCCAGCCATGCACTGCCCTCGTGATGAAGTCCCCCTAACTAAACATACAGACAACAATGCACTTTGAGGCAGTCTTACCGACACCACCAAATGGGAGTGAGCTGAGTGTGTAGTGCATCATGACGTCATTGACCGTCACTCCTCCACTTGAGGTCTCCTCAATCATCCTTTTTGTTGCCTTTCAGAGACAGCAGCAGAAGAAAGGAGAAACATAAAGAACATTAAACATTCAAACCTGCTTTAAATCTCCTCACGCCTGCAGTTTGGTTTCCTCTCACCTTCTTATCAGAGCAGAAGATGTAGAGTGCCAGAGGTTTCTCTCTCTCGTTGATGAAGCGGATGGCATCGTCCATGTCGCTCACAGCCACTATAGGCAGCAAGGGGCCGAAGATCTCCTCCTGCATCATCCTGGAGTGAGGGGGCACGTCCTTTAGCACGGTTGGGGCTGCATGTACATGAACAATGTTCATTAAACGGAAATATTGATTTCAGCACGACTTAGCCATTACCTCGCTGTATCTTCCTACCAATGTAACGCTGTGAGGCATCACTCTGTCCACCCACCACAGGGGTGTAACCCTCCATCAGACCCATGACTCTGATGAAATGACGCTGGTTGATGATTCGGCAGTAGTCTGGCGAGCATTTGGGATCAGCGCCATAGAATTCCTGCGATGAATCAGAAGGTTTTTTGAAAAACTGTGCAGTTTCATTTTGATTTAGATGTTAGCGTAGACGGGTCTAAAGGATGGTACCAGTAGAGTTTGTCGGATGGCATCCACCACTCGACCCTGGATGCAGGGTTCACACAGGATGAAGTCTGGAGCGATGCACGTCTGACCGCAGTTGACAAACTTTCCCCAAGTTATACGACTGCACACAAACGGGTATGGAGGAACACATTGTCAATGTTGATCACTTTCATTTACACTTTACCTAATGATCAATGCATGCGACAGTGTTTTATGGCTTTGAGGAAGTCACATCCAGGCATATGTAGCAGTGTAAAAAGAATAGAGCCGTTACTAGCGTACAGCTCGCTAATCCATCCAAAGCTTAAGGACAATTCCAGTGGTGTGTATGTTACGTCCTCTTAAACCACAAATATGAATACATTTGCATTGTTTTCAACCCTTTTCCAAACCACCATCACAGTGCTTTTGAGAAATGTGCTTCGTGATCTATTCCATGACACTGTGACATTATTTGATCAGCAAAAATCATCGCAGTGATAATAAAATGTAAAGATGTAAACACACATTTGACTTGATTGGATTTAGCTTGTGTTTTTGGGAGAAAAAAATAAGGCTTGTGCTAAATAGGTTTCCTGTAATATTAGATGTAGGAGCTAATACAAACAAAAATAATAGTAACAAATTATCACTGTGACAGTCTTCAGCAGGTTTCAAGTCTCTCAAGTACTTTTCTTATAGCTTACTGAAATGAATAGAAACGGATACCTGCCAGTAAGCTAGGAAATCAATAATTAATTTAAAAAAAAAACATTTCTTGATATATTTGTTGAGATTCTCTTTACATCCCAACAGCAATCTATAAATCAAATGCTCCGTGAAAGAAAAGGAAAGAATCTGTAATTAAATGATTGAACGAGCTACGTCCCTGTCTACATGCTGCTAGCTTGACAGATTCAGAGCCAGGTTCATTGTTTACGTTCATAATGATATGTGATATGTTATGATAACTTTGGGGGAGTGGCCTGAAGGGACGGTCTATCAGTGCTGCTGACTTGGCACTCGTGCAAGATTCAGCGGCTTGTGGAGCTAGTGCTGCTAGCTACTTTGGAAAGAGCGTACTCTTTGCTCAAGAGTCCCACGATTAGTTTTGAGAACAATTGATACCAAAATCAATGTGTGTCCAGTAGATCATTCACCTCAGTATTTCATACACACATACACACACTTTACCATTATCACTTCAGCAGGACTGCACACATAGCAGCTGTAGCAGTTAAAGCAGCTGCCTCTTTGGTCCAAATGCTTAACTTCTACAGGTCATCAAGTACACATTGCTGTAATCTTATCACAACACATGAGGCCAAATTACCCGAAGATACCCCTCAGAGCTAGCGTGTCATTTGGCTCTGTGTGTGAGCACTAGTGAAACGGGCTACTCTGGTGAGTGGCTTGTTACCGGCAGGCGATTCTGATGTCACAGTCCTTGTCGATGTAGCAGGGGCTCTTCCCTCCCAGCTCCAGGGTCACTGGGGTGAGGTGGCGAGCTGCAGCCTCCATCACCAGTTTACCCACGGTGCTGCTTCCTGTGTAGAACACGTGGTCAAACCTTTGCTTCAGCAGCTCCTGGGTCTCTGACACTCCACCTGTTACAACCGGGTACAGATCCTGGAAATAAACAGCAATTTTATTCATCGTATTATTCCTCTTTAATTATGTCACCTAAAAGGGGTAACTAAAAGATAAAGCCTTTTTGTGAAACGTTCCTGACACATTCAAGATGATGTTAGCTCTCGGGTAGAATGGGTCCCTGCTCATACAGTGGCCACTTGGCAAAAGTCAAACATATCTGGGATGCAATGTACTGTGTTGGTACAAGGCTTTGACGTTACAGCAGCGCTGAACATTATTCCATCAACAATAGCAGCCGGTGTTCAGACCTTGTCCAGATAGCGAGGCAGCAGAGCCCGGAGGAGGAGGGACGAGTGTTCGCTGAGCTCTGACGGCTTCACTACGGCTGCGTTGCCTGTAGAGAGAGAACACAGGTCTCTGTGAGTGGAATGACATCACTGAGTGACGGAGAGCACACAAGTAGAGTGAGACTGAGAATGCTGTCAGACTGAAGTTCACTGGAGAGACTTTTCTCACTCTCAATTCTTCTCAAACTTCTACTGCAAAACACAAGTTTGACCAACATGCATATTTAAAGACATCAACTTATAGTATTTAACTGTTATTATTATCTTATCTGTTATCTTTATTGTCCCTTAAAGGAGCAGTGTGTAGGATTTAGTGACATCTAGCAGTGAGATTGCAGATTGCAACCAACTAAACACCCCTCCACTCACCCCTCCTTACCCTGGGTACTTCTCAAGTCTCTTAATTGTCGTTTCCTCGCTCCTCGCTCCTCGCTTGAACCGGAAGTTGTTTCTGCGCCGCCATATTGACGGCCGTCCCAAAGCTCTAATGTAGCTCGGAGGAGCGAGGATGGAGGATGGAGAAGGGACCTCGGAGGAGCCATGAGCGAGGAACCACGAGAACAGACTTCCAGGAAGTCTTTTAACGGCCGACACGCCCCCTCATTGTTCATCAGTCATGTGATTGGACGCTGCAGCAATTAAGAGACTTGAGAAGTACCCCCTGTGTGTCGGAGAACTACGGTGGCCTTCAGGTGACTTAAAAAGCAAAAGTCTCTGACTGGGTCCAGGGTTTGCTTTGTCCATTCTGGGCTACTGTAACAACATAGCGGTGCAACATGGCTTCATACGTAGATATGAAGGGCACATTCTAAGCTAACAAAAACCAAACTATTCTTAGATTGAGGCGATTATACAATATTCAAAACATAGTTTTGAATATTATATTCCATTCATGACATTAAATAACCCTAAATCCTACACACTGCACCTTTAAATAAGGGTATATGTAATACATTATTTCTCCAAAAAGAATGAAAATGGCTAAAATGCCATAATCTATTTATCTATGCACATACGTAATAAATCAAGAATAACTTAAATTGCTCCACATAATGCTAAACATGTATAATATCTTCCCAATAACCTCCAAAGCGTGAAGGCTGAACTTGAATTGTAATATTGGCCAAATGTATATGACACATTTACTTATTATGATGCAGAAGAAAGTGATGAAGAACATGACTTTTGATTCCTCTTTTCTTTTTTTAAATGACTCCCGCAAAGGAATCATCTTTCAGAACTTTTACTTGCCAGCAGCGATAGCTCCAACCAGCGGCTGGAGGGTGACGGCCCACGGGTAGTTCCAGGCCCCGATGATGAGCACCACTCCCAGAGGCTCCGGCTGCACATAGACCTCGTCAGATATGGTGAGGAGGTTCCTTTCGACCGGTCGTGGAGCTGCCCACTCCGCCAGTTTCTCTAAAGCCAGCTTGATCTCATTCTCAATGCCAATCAGCTCCAAGAGTGGTGTGTCGTACTGGCTCTGTAGGAAATCCAGCATGCTCATCACATTATCATTGTCACATTAAATATTACATGCAGCGGTGTGCTGTGTCTCCACTCACCCTGTTGATGTCCTGTTTGAGAGCAGAGGAGATCTCAGCCTCTTTCTCAGTCATCATCCTCTTCAGGGCGTGAAGCTGTTGCAGTCTGAACTCCAGAGGCCGAGTCCTGCCACTCAGGAAGACCTCCTTGGCCCGCTGCACCGCTTGCCTCTCCATAGATAGCTTGAGGACTACAAAGCCTCTGAAACTGCAGACACAGACGTAGGACAGCAGGCTTGTCTGTTTGGAATATATCCTCTTAATGAGCTGTCAAAATGTCCTCATATAACTTCTATTTTCTGCACAATCCAGCAGGGCTGGCCGAAGCCTGAGCAAACACTTTCCTGCTGCAGGAATGAGTACTAAAACCCGGAAATGGGTTATCATTTTTCCACATCTCGAAGTCAATGGGTGTTTTTACATTTTTTGTCTGTGGTTTTGTTCTTCAACATGGAATATGTCAGTCAATTCTGAAGATTGTTTATCTTGCTGAACAACATTTATAAGTAATATGAATGTTTGTTATGCCACAGAGATTATTTTCTGCAATAATCCACACAGAAAAATGTAGTTGAGCAAAGATAGGCCCTCCCTGTAGCACTCTACAGCAGGGGTCTTCAACGTTGTTCAGGCCAAGGACCCCCAAACTGATAGAGAGATGGACCCTGACTATATATATTGTATAAAATTGTGTTTTATATTAAACTGGGCCTAGTATGATATATAAACATACCTCTTTATTGTGCATTCAATACTAAGCTATTCAAATAATACGCAGGTTCATATATTCATGTCTTTATTTTAAACATGTGCAAGGTACAGAGAGTAGGGAGGCCGTGCCACTGCCATTTATAAACATACCTTGTCAACTGATACCAATGCCAATATCAACATTGTCTGTCAATTGCATGATAATCATGCATACAAGCTATTCAAACTGATGTTTTAAACATAAATGTGGAAACGAAAATGGCCTATTAGTGCCACTGCCATGCATAAACATACCTGTTATCTTTCATACAATACTGAACTATTAAAATAATGGACAGATTCATGTTTAAAGAAACAAAAAATAATTACTTTTTTTTTTTTAAATTGTCTAATCAACCAAAAATTTCGCGGACCCCATGCAGTACCTTCGCAGACCCCCTAGGGGCCACGGACCCCCTGTTGAAGACCTCTGCTCTACAGGGTCACCTACAAAAGACCATTAATGAGCACTTAACAGTCTTATTGAATGAAGGTAACACAGATTGCTTAGAATGTGCAGTTACACAACGAGCCAGCCTTGAACACATCTAAGCCAGGTAAACTCTAAACTCTCTAAATAGTTTTGCCTCAAAACAAGTGGTCAACAGTTGTAATGTGCAAAACAAGTGAAAGACTATAGCAGACAACTCCAATGTCTGCTCAGTTTTTAAGCAAAGTAGGCAACAGGTATAGGGTATTAAAAAGGATATAACGTTGTTTCCTCTTTAACCAGATTTGGGTTTTTGGTTTCTTCTAAAACAATGTACAAAGATCTCTGCTGACATTTCTTTGAGATTTGATGCCTTTATAAAAAGTATTTCGTTTTCTTTATTAAAATGCTCAAATCCTCACCCATGACACTTTGGCTTTTAGAATGTATTTTTCAGAAGTAAAGCTATTTTACATAGGCTCGGCTATAATGGTTTTATTTCCATTGGGTGGCTTGTTGTCAGTCTGATAGAACCAACAGTTATTTGTAGAAGACTCGACCCTAAATATTATAGCCCAACTTCCATCAGTCTACAATGTGAGTCTCTCACGTCATTGCTGAAGTAATACCACAGCATCAGCAGAAGCAAAGTTGTTTTTTTGCTGAATGATGGCATTAAAATCTGCATCTATTTGTACCCCGACCTTTCCAAAGCTCCTGTGGTCCGTGTTGATGGGCATGTATTCACATGAAGCATGTGTTTGACAGCATCCTGTATATGTAACCTCTGTTATTATTTAACTGAGATCTGCGATCTAAACGCGATCATATCGAATATGAACATTCGATATGATCGCGATTGAGAGCTCGTTTGATTCGGAACAGTTGAGAAAGAAGAAAAAGTCGACTCACCAGCAGCCTCGGGTCAAACACGCGGTGGACTCTCAGTAAGCATTGGTTCAGTGATCCGTCACTGCTCCGATGTGAAAGCGCTTCAGAAGCCCGACACGCTGCGGACTGACTGACTGACTGACTGTCATTGTCCACTGGTTACCGGTCAGCTGCTCTGGGATCAGTTTACCGGGGAGCTTGCTCACTGTAGCCACCAGCTTCATTCAGAGCAGCTGAAGCAGTGAGACCTTTGATAACATCAGACCCCCCCCTCTCCTTTACAGCCTGTAGTTAAGCTAATTTTTTACCCAGAGCGTCCTCATGGAGGTCAATGTCTCTGAATACCAGCATATAAACCATAGCAGCATGTCATAAATTACAATAACCTTGGGATTGTGTTAATAATATGCCAGTTAAGATATATCAAATCATAAATTAGTTAATCGATAAAACAACAGCAGGACAGTGATTTATAATATACTTTTTGTGTTTATGCATATTTGCAGAAACAAAAAACATTAAAAGCAGACATGTTACACAGATTTATTACCAGTGAGGGAATTTTTCATAATTTCACAAACTAAATGAAAACTCTCCAATCACCAAATTCGATACCAATATTGCAAATTATAGTGCTACAACCATGCTGTGAAACAATATTAAACTCTGGTAGCAGCTTCAGATGTAACATACTTGAAATGCTATAAAACCATATATTTAATAAGAGACAGAAATCAGTCTACAGTAATGCATAAATGGGAAATGTAATGGACCAGTAAATCACAGGAGTGCTGTATTTATACTACAGGTCAGGAGTCGGGTGGCAGTCCCACGATCACCTGCACCACCAGCTTTCAACGCGGGCCACCAGCTTCTGCTCCTCAGCCTCATTGTAGGAATCTCTGCAAGAAACGGGAGATCCATACAAGTGTAAAGAGACAGTTTGAGACACATGGATAACAGATAGTTTCATTACTCACAGAAGCACAAGTGTAGATGTCAACAAAGGTGGTGGGGTGGACCAAAACAAAAGGGGCCATTTAGCAGAGGACAGTGGAGCATGCTGGGTAATTAAAGGGAGGGTAGATGGGGGGGCATTATGAGGTTAGATTTCTTGGACAACACCACACATTGTCTGCCGTAGACAAAGCCATTGTTGTAAGACGGTACAGGCCTGTAGGATTGTGGGTATGGGGGGGAGGTACGAATATCTGGTTATCTTGAGAAACTGTATTTTGTCGTTATTTAAAAGGTCATCACACAAATACCCTACTGTTAAAAAATACACATCTCTCGTCAAAATAATAGTTTTTCCAATTGTTACATAAAGTATAACTGTTGCATAAAACACAAAGATTTCCTGCTGTTAAGGTGAATATGATACCATCAGCCTTTCTCCAGTCATGCTGGCACTGATTAATACTGAATACAGTCTCACGTTTGAGTCCTGGGTGAAACGATGGGATAATAAAGTATGTCAATTATTAACAAAGAATTAGCACTTACAGGACAACTACATCTTGTTCTGTAAGACAAGTCATTAGTGACATGCTGAATGGTAAACAGACTTTAAGTACAGCGCCTTTAAGCTACAGGTCATCATTCACCCATTCCCAACCGTTCCCACACTGCTGGCAAGGTCCGCCACGCAATGTGCCACCTGCACATCAGGACTAAACACATTCACACCCATTGCATCATATTGCAATCATATTCATATTCGTACACCGATGGGACAGCCTTCGGGGTTAAGTGTCTTGCCCAGGGACACATTGATATGAACCGCCCATCTTCTGATTGGAAGATCTCTGATCCACGGCCACCAGTCATCCAATGGCTGTAGGGCAACACAATGATCAAGTGGTGTCGAAAGAGAACACCACCTAAATTAAGAATAGTCCAATAAATCAAACTCTAAAAGGGCCCAACCCAGCAGAAATTTCAATAACAAGGTTTCATGTTTTTTTATTGGTCCCAATACCCTCTTTCATTATATATTAAAATATATACTGTAGCAAACCAGGGTGAAAAGCCGAGCTGACACAGCACAGGAGGCGGATCAGGAGGTGATGGAGGGAGCATACTATCCAGTGCAGGTGCTGCAGCCACTAGGCACGTGGCTAACCCTAACACACGTGTTCATATTCAGAGGTACAGAAGTACCAAAGTGCTTCACCAGGCCACTTCATGCAACATGCTGCAGAGAATACTGACCATAATGTGTGGATGTGGGACGCTTTAACATTTGAAATAAGTACAGAAGTCTGGGGACCTCAAGGTTTCAATCTATGAGCTGATATGCATCATGGATCTCGTGGTAAAACATGTTACTTAAACTAACTTGTGCAGAAAATTCAATGATGACAAATGTTGATTGACTTTGTTTGGATTTTTAGAAAGTTATTGCCCTTAAAGTGCAAATATATATTTAACACAGATCATATCTAATAGTTTTATATTGAAGAATGCCCCAGAAAACCAATGTAAACATAAATTATTACCAATTATTTACCTTCATCCATTAAGTATATAATGGTATACTTTAAATATGTTACTTGATGTTGCCAGGGATCACATAGAACCTTGATTACCTTTGCAATTATCCCCGGGTCAAACATCTGTCTTTTATGGTGTAATAGCCGAAACACACGTTATGTGTTCTGTCTCAGAAAATATACATAAAGCAATAATTTCTGCTTCTAACATGTCAAACATGACCCAATTACACAATGTAATTAAATGACACAAAGTTTTCACCTACATAACTAATTAAAATAAGTGTTTCTGAATAACTCCACCAAACAGAAGTAGCCTAGTTAATAACCAAGCACAGATGAATTACATTTACTGTTGTTAGAATAACATGGTGGATCTTTTTGATTTTTGAAGACACATTTTTGAGCAGAACCATTCAGTGATGCTTTATATAAAAGGTCCTTGTAAGGAGCATTATTTAACAGGTAATAAGGCCTTTATAAGATGTGTAATAACAGTGTATAAAGACGATATAATTGTTAATAGCATCATAAACACATGTAATGTTAAATTATAAGACAATTATAAGCACTTATAAGCTTGACTGTTTATAGACGTTAATAAAAGCCTTGTAATAGTGTCACAAACATTTGAGTTTACCTTTTATGTCATTGTTAAACCTTTACTCAGCCTTTTTGTTGCTTCATTGAGATTAATACATACTTAATCATCCATTTATTAGCAGTTAACTACACTTAAGAGTCAACTATATTTATGGCTACCGGATCTAGGGCAAAACCAATGCCTTGTTAAGGTTAATAAAGCCTTTATTATGCAATTATTAACAGTCAACTACGCTTTCTGCGGCAAGAACAATGCCTTTTCAAGGTTAATTATATATATTATAAACTTTATTATGGAGTTATTACCAACCATTCAAGTACTTCATGCTTGCAGTGGAAATAAACAAGTGCAAGAAACTCCCGTCATTCACATGCTGGTGTGTATCTGCCGGTATCAGCCGGCATTAGGAGCAAACATTCTGAATTCCCACAATAAATAAACGATAAAGAGTTATTGAGTTCTTCCCCAAGTTAATGTTATGGTCTTTGACTTAAACTATGCCATTTCACATCATTTTGGACCGTTAGAATTACTACAGTGCACAAACAAAAGTCAAGGTACAAAGAGTAAAACGGTAGATCTGAGAGTACCGGTGAGGAGCAGGTTCCGTCTTTTGGCTTTCAAATACAATTTCTTTATGGTGTTTACACAAGTGTACTAGTCAACAAACAGGCTTTCTGTGACACAAATTAGCAGAGCGGACATTCAGTCAGGAAGACTCTTCATGCCCTCATTCGTTCACACACTCACTCCGTCTCCCACTCTCTTAACTCTACTCAGTCAGCTGGCCATGAGCGTGCACTCTTTCAAGTCAGAATTTAAAACAACCTCGCTGGGCCAATCATATTGTTTCTGAACTTTAAAACCGTTGCTTTCTCTGCTTATGTGTCAGTTGTCATTTCAGTGTAAAAAAATCCATGCAGTCGTAAGTGAACAGGGAGCACAGAAGGAGGCCGAGCAGACAGCCCTGTGGTGCACCAGTGATGAGGTGTGGCTGCTGGGGCCTGCCGGTCAGGAAGACTCTTCACTCCCAAATCAGCTGTCGCTCTAGCTCTGTGTGTTGTGATCAGAGCTTCTCCTTGCTCAGTTGTGCATGTCAAGATGTAGATATGAACAGCTCAATCTAAGCTAACGAAAACTCATTTTCTTAGTTTCACAAATGAAAACATAGTTATGAATATCATATTACCCCTAAATCCTACACACTGGCCCTTTAAATAAGTCGGTGACTGTGGAAACACTGCACCAGGTTCAGCACACAAGAACGATGCACATTATCCCTCTAGCATGACAACAGTTTGAAGGATATGGTTTAAGGATTCTGTATTTTTCTTGGACTCAACAAATGAAAACACCAAAACCATCAATGGATTGGTGTTACTAACAAGTACTGTGTCTATCCAAAGCCTGATATATCGTATTCCTCTGAGCCATAGAGCTCCACTGTTGACTAAAGTCTTTTTAAAACAGTCCCCATCAAACGCACTTCTCTTTGCTTAAAGCTACAGCGCCTGGCTCTCATCGTCACCGAGCCTTTTAAAAAATGAAACGATACATTACTAGAAGATTTACATCTTCAATAGGAACCAATGGACAGGAGGAGAAAGCTTTAAAAGACTAATAAACACATTTCTAGTTTGGTCTTATTTTTTAATACAGTACTTTAATGGTGTTGCCCTCGAAGGTAACAGGAGTCTTACTAGCAGCAACATTGGCAACCATTGGTCATTTTGATGAGAAGTTGTCACCAAAGCTTACGGTCGTTGGGTTGATCACTAACCCATGGTGTGATAGACGGGCTTTTTATTCAGAAAAATGACCAGACTCCAAGAAAGGATTTTAAAGTTATGTAATCCGACACTAATAATATTAATGAGGATGATACTTAATATGCATTTTTGTTTTATTGTTTTCATACTCTTACAAAATCTTACAAAAATGGTGTTATTGCATTTTATGCATTTGTCCCAACAATAACTCATGGTGATGCTTTATCTTACAGACCAGTGTAAAGGAACACCGAGTTGTATCTGTAAATTCATAGGAAGGTTCCTGAAAAGGACGATGTCATTCAGTACTAATCATAAGAGAAATGGAGACCATGATCAACTTATTATTCAATTAATCTACTCCTCTCATATGCTACGTGATCTAGAGACTCTTTTAGTCATTTCACAGCAAGCAAGTGAAATGAGTCTACAGGCAAGCAAGCATTGGATTTTAACACAGAGAATAAAGTGTTGAATAATGACTCAATAGTTACTTGGGTACAAATGCAGCGGCCGTTTCAAGGAAATTCTTATGGAAAACTGATCATAAGCTGAACAAAGTGCACTAAACTCAGATGTCTCAGAACTTCAACCCCCCTGTAATTACTACCAAATTGTTCTTTACAGGAAACGTCCTAGAAACTAACGTGTTAAGTAACACATTGCCCATATCAAAGCAAAACCTGTTGCTGCTCTTCTGACCGAATTGGGATATTTCAGTTGCTTTACCTGCACCGCAAACGCTGCCAAGCCAGCCAACGTGGCCAGCAGTGCCATGCGCCGCAGCCTGCACACGTTGACCCGCTTGAGCAGAAAGAACCGCGCCCAGCCCAGCTTTTTGGCTGTGTGGGGGGGGTAGCGCATGCTGTTGACTCCCTCCATCTTCAGCTGCTTGATCAGACAGCTGCGCAGGTGGCTGAGCTGGTCAAAGCTGTACTGACCGTGGTAACAACCCATCCCACTGTTACCTGAGCGAGAGACGGAAGAACAAGTCAGCTATACATGTGCGTCAGCTTTGTTCTTCCAAATCAAAAAGAGGCTGAATAGCTGCAGGTTGGTTGAACTGGTACACACTCACCAACTCCTCCAAAGGGCAGAGCATCAACAGTGAAGTGTACCAGGCAGTCATTGGCCAGCAGAGCTCCGCTGGACGTCTCTGCTATCACCCGTTTGATCAGCTGTTCATTAGAGACAAACAGTCCATCAGACAGAGCACTGTGGTACAATCTTATCAACACATTACAATTATAAATTCACAGACAACTCATTTTTTTAAATACTAACTTTGAATAAAGGGGATGCGCGTTTACCTTGTTGTCATGGGAGAAGATGTATATAACCAGAGGTTTCTCTCTCTCGTTAATAAACTGGATGGCCTCGTCTACACCACTAACAGTGATGATGGGCAGAAGTGGCCCGAAGATCTCCTCCCTCATCACTGTGGATTCCCCCGTCACATCCTTTAACACAGTGGGGGCTGCCAGGAGAGAGGAAGAAGAGGCTTACTCCAAGAGTACGGGCACTGCTTTATGTACAGTGGACAAACAAGATGGCGTAGTGTTATGGTTGCCAGTTGTACCATGGCAAGAAATAAAATGTTAGCCTATTCTGTTATGGACTGAAAGGTAATCAACATTTTACATATGGATGAGAGGGAGTTTGGAATAGGAATATCTTCAATGTCATTAGTTTACTGTCTCGCAAATCTGTGCACGTTTATTTTGACCTGTGCCTGCACCTATCAGTTCAGCTAATGAGGTGCAACAACATACCCAACACCTTTTCAACTACCAAAACAGACGAGACAAGCTCCTGAAATGGTGCAAAAATAGGCTTGTTGTTTGGACAGTGTCTAATAGTTTGATCATACAGGTTTTAGATCATACAGTACATCTACAGAGAGCAGAAACATTTGCCATTATACAACAAACAAAACTGGGTAACAATTGGAATGCCTTTCACTGTTATGAATCCAAGATGACCACACCTGCTATAGTTTATGAAGAAACAAGCTACACACTTTTCAGAGACATCTATCTGGAAAAACTGACACTTTCCCAGTGAGCCCACGAGCCTTTTGGGCCGACACAATGGCCTCTTTTAAAAGAAATAAAATAAAAACCAACCAACCAAAGGACCTTCACCCAGGAAACCGCTATTTGTGTCTCGTGTGAAACCAAGTCAATGTCATTTTCCCTTAGTTTTGTTACGCAACATCTGTACTTTACTAATGCAAGTTACTTAACAGACGGACCTGGAAATTTAATTTGAAAAGACACTTTGCATTTAACAAGAGGAAACTGACCAAAGTCCAAAGCTAATGCTAGAGGTCCCTAGAGCGTCATAGTTTACAGCTTAGGGCCACTGACCAAGTGCCGCTATTTCACGAGTTGGGAGTGAGAAAGTGTTAGTTTACAATTGGGTAGGCAAACTCATTAAATATTCAATAATAAAGATGAGTATATGATGGAATAATGGCATTAGAATGTGCCACAAGCCACCAAATTTGGTCTTTTACAGCCAACGCCCCCCTAGCTGACTTTTTCCCACAGGCTGGCATACTTGTGGAAAGCCCTCTTCGTCACAGTGTAGACTTCTACTGTCTTACTCTTAGATTGTGGCCAGTAATGATTCTATAGTTTGAGTAATCATTTGAACGGAAAATGAACTGCTTTAAGATGACATTCACCCATTCATGGCAGGGGCTACCATGCCACCCATAAGGACTAAGTCCTGATCTCTCTCTCTCTCTCTCTCTCTCTCTCTCTCTCACACACTCACACACACACACACACACACACACGGACTGGGGGAACCGAGGATCAAACCGCGGACCTTCTGATTAGACTCCAACTCTGAGCCACAGCCACCCCAAGTAGTCTGGGGCACTATGTCATTGAGCAAAGCCACTTCTTAAGAGTGTTAATCAACACCATGTGCATGCCAGTAAGGCCTAGCATCAATAAGCCATGGGCTAATCAGCCAGACTCTTGAACTAACCACCTCCACAATCAATTCAGTTAACAGAACTTTAGCTGCTTGCCCAAAACACAGGACAAATGATTTTTAGCAACCAATTGGTCAAAGCATGTACCTATGTAGCACTGGGACTCATCACTGTTTCCACCAACAGCCACTGTGCTCCCCTCCATTAGAGCCATGAGCCTCTTAAAGTGCCGCTGGTTTATAATGCGTCCGTAGTCCTCAAACGTTTCTGGATTATCTGTGTAAAACTCCTGCATTGTGTAAAATAGAAGATCGATTATGTTCAGATTACTTACAACAGGGTCACATATCTTTACCAATACACTGCCATGACTTTCAGACACATTGTCATCACCAGTCTCTGTGTACACATGGAAAAGAAGTATAAAAATGCATGTCAGAATTTAGCACAATATATCTTAACTAAGATCAATGACCAACTATGGCTGTCGAGGACTACGACCTGAAAAAGATGGCTTGTGTCATAACATAACCTGTAGGCAGGGCTGGACTGTTTCTGCCCACAAGCCATTGTGGCTGGTGATTTTCCAAAGTTACGAGCCACTCAGCATTTCCACCAACCACAATGTATTATTTGATTCAAATTGACTGGTGTGCTAGATTTACAACCCTTTTAAATGTAAAAACCCAAATCAAGACTGAATTAAATATATAACACCACAGTCATCAGATATTTGGCTGTGCTGTGGTAGTGTGTGAAAAGCTCATTTTGTATGAAAACACACAACTGATTAAGAGAATGACATAAAGGGTAGCTTCTTATTGCATAAGTGGTGGAGTGTAGAGGATTCACTGAAAAGATAAAAAAACTACTGAAAACAGCAAGGAGGCAGCTGCTGGGCCTTAGAGGCAGGCCCACCACGGGGCAACGACACCCTGTGCAGCTGGGAGGGTGACCTCCCTGCGGTGTGCCCAGCCAAGCAGCCCCAGCTCCCCGGCATTGGAAAACGACCACTCCTCCAGCAGAGATTGACGTCAAGTTAACTGGACGGTGGCGGATCCCGGTCCTTCTCAAACCATGTCTTATGAGTTACTTGTCCAAGTGAAGACCTGGCTTTGCGTGAATTTACATGCCGTAAAAGGTTCAAGCTGCAACTCAGACGTTCACTGACTGATCTACGCAAGATTTTCCCCTGTCGATCTTAACTTGTTTTTGTGAGGCAACTACACAAATCTGTGGACTTGTGCTTGTCGTCTGCAGCGGGAAAACTTCAGCAAACTTAACACAATACTCAGTCCAGCACTCCATGATGGGACATGTGGGCTGTCGCTCCACACATGCCGATTACTAGGGAGAATCTGCGTGTACGCATAAATCCTCCACCCACCCGGATGAACCGTTTTCTTCAATTAAGAGGAAATGCAAGTGTTGTGTCTTGAAGTGTAAATAAATGCTTCAGCGCGAGTCACGGCTTCGTCAGACACAGCTGAGACAGAGCCGTGCAGACAGCTGGCTGCACAGATTAGAATGAGAGCGAATCTGTAGACTCGAGTAAAAAAAAAAAACTCTTCCCACAGCCTCCGGTTTAGACACACACTGGTCGGACTGGAATGACTATAGTAATGTAGGAGGGCCAATGACCCCATGGCCCCCTACTTCCAGCGCCTAAAGAGAACTGCAGTCAATGAGCTACTGTCTGCCCGCCGCGGTCCCCAGTATTACACCCACTCAGTAGATCACATGAGCTCTTTGAGATATGCGAAGAGCACACAGACAGAAATGTCTTGCTTTATAGCTAGATGATGTGTCAGATTCCCTTCTGATAAGAACTGACACATTACAAACCTAATCTTAGACCAACCTTGATGCACTTCTTGATCTCTTCTATTACTTGGCTCTGGATGGAGGCTTCACACAGGATGAAGTCTGGAGCAATGCACGTCTGGCCACAGTTGACAAACTTTCCCCAAGTGATGCGTCTGTATTGGGAGAAACAATAATGAAAGAGCCTCAAACCTTGAAGACACACACTTACGTTGCCGTAGCTCCCCAAGTGCTGTGTGTTGAGCTGTTTTTTTAAGTTGCAATGGAGCTCATGTAATGGCAGCATTTTTGTGATACATTTTACAGTTCAGACTGACCGACATGCAATACGAATGTCACAGTCCTTGTCGATGTAGCAGGGGCTCTTCCCTCCCAGCTCCAGGGTCACCGGGGTGAGGTGGCGAGCCGCAGCCTCCATCACCAGTTTACCCACGGTGCTGCTTCCTGTGTAGAAGACGTGGTCAAACCTTTGCTTCAGCAGCTCCTGGGTCTCTGACACTCCACCTGTTACCACTGGGTACAGATCCTAGGTGGAAAATATGCAGTCATTAACACCCCATGTAGCTAAAGAGATGAATCATGTTGAACGAAGCAGGAGGCTCACTTTGTCGAGATACTGAGGCAGAAGTTCCTCCATGACCTTGGCGGAGTGGGAGCTGACCTCGGATGGCTTTATTACTGCAGCGTTACCTAAAAGATGAAAGCGACAACGTGAGCGATCACAATCGTTACGCAAAGCCCATTTTCACCTGGCGTTACTCGTGGGATCATTTGTGTCACTCTTCACCAGCCATGGCTGAAATAACCACTATTGCTGCTTTGTAAATGTTCATAACAGGGAAAGTGCCTCCCCTGGAAATCCTCTTCATATCCTCTACCTTTGGTGTGTCTGGACTACTTGCACCAATAGATTCTTGTAATAAGCTCCTAGGAAGTGTTTGAAGGAACTCTTTAATACAAAGAGATTTTAAGCTACCGTTGGCAAATGTATTTTCTACCCAAGGACGCTTAAACATTATCATTATTATTATTTTCCCAACACTATTAAGACTTGCAGCATGTCTACTTCAATATTTGGCATGTTTCATATAACGCAGCATAGTTTTCTTGAAAACATACAGGTAATAGTTAAATGAGGTTTGTAAGTCTTTGCTTGACAGAGGACTTTAAGTTGGAATTGAATCATGTGCGCTGTTAATATTACATGTTCAGACATACTATACAAAATGGCTAATAAGTTGGAGTTTGTCTTAATTTGTATATGAATAGCTGCATAAAAAAAAAATGTGTCCAGTCTTTCCACACAATGTAAGGACAATGCAATACACTTCAGAGGAATGAACACTGTTTGATATAAAGTTACCAACCTCTTGTATTCATTAATTTCCATTTTCTTTGTTAAAAGCTGAAACTACAATGCATCATTAACATGTTTGTGGTAGCAAGAATCTTGGTAAAACTTGACAATGTATTGTAGTTATCAGGGAAATAAAAGTTTTTCTAATTGTTTATATTCATGCATGAAAACTTATGACTAGGTTTATAAAGTTTTCTAAAGTGGTGAACATTATGTATTAGGTCTCGATATGAACACAAAATAAACAGTGTGCCGTGTTTAATTGCAAGAAACGGATCAAAAGGATGCTGCGATAACTGCATTATGATGCCGATTGGTAGTGTGAGTTCATGCTTTGTCTGGTCCATCCTCAAGATGACACGCGAACAACTTTTAAATCGATAAGCTTTCTGCTAACACTGCAGCTGCTCCATCAACGATGAAAACAGAATATAGGCCTAAATACAGCATTATTTAACCCTCTGTACAAATATGAGGTAGAGATATGATCGTAGAGCTCTCTGTCTTTCTACGTGTCTGATGCAATGTCAGGACGACAGGAGAACAATGTCATCGCTGATGGGGTTTCACGACATTGCATCACGCAAATTCCTCACTCAGGTTGAACCATTTCAACTTCCTTGCATCGACTTTGTATGTAATTACGCTGTGCGAAAAGTTCCCTTCACGGTTGCTTTGGTCACACCATTAAGCACTTTGTGTAGTAAAGAAGAAAAAAGCCTTTCGCCAATAAAAGGAACAACTAATGACGATGGGACAAGCGAAGCAAGGGACCACCCACAATTCTCAGTGAATCCTGTAATACATTATTTTGAGAAAGTTCCTAGTTTATCAGAGAGCATATTCTGCTTGCTGTTTTATAATACCTGACGCACACGCACTGAACGACAAGGAGTCAAGCTGCTCACATGTATGGAATGTGTTTTGCTGGATATTAACACGGCATCATTTTCAAAAATGGATCTAAAATAAGAACAAACCCGTTAATGATGTAAATTTAGGTAATTAACAGTGTTTCATACTTTATCAAACTGATTTTATTAGCTTTGAGCAGAGGATATAATAATTAGTGATACATCTATTAAAGTGATCTCAATCAGGCCAAACAAGACATATATTTAATCTCCCTTTGTGTATTTAATCTAGTGCCGTTTTGTCCAACCTGTTAAGAGATCCCTGGGTGAAGACTTGGCAGTGTTAGTCAACAATGGTGAGAAAACCACAATAGGCAGTAGTAAGGTACAGACGTTCTACGCAACTAATACTGGGTGTTAGGGTTACATCCTACTGAGAGTGCCTCTGGGCGTAGCCGTACAAGACTCTCAGAAAGACAATAATTCTGAAATCCTAACGATTCAGCTACAGGGTGAGATAAAAGGCCGAAGGTAGACTCCCGACTCAGGGACACTAATCCCCTAAAGTCGGACTACTGACGGAGTTACCACCGTGTTAGGTGTGATCCTGCCCTTCTTTCCGTTGGGCGGGATCCGCTCACGCTACAAACCCTTAAGGACCAGTGTGTGAGATTTAGTGGCATCTAGTGGTGAGGTTGCAGATTGCTACCAACTGAATAACCCTCTGCTCATCCCTCCCTTTCCAAGTGTGTCAGAGAACTACAGTGGCCTTCAGGTAGGGAGGAGTAACTCTTAATATCTCAATTTGCCTTCATTAATAATTTTTAAAACATATATACCGAATTGCAATGCATCAAGAGTCTACACATGTAGCCCACACATGTAGCCCCTGTAGCTACAACATCTACGCTATGCACACTTAATAAGACCAGTACCCCTATTTGCAAATACATATGGGTGTGTATGGGTATGTTTAGTACCAGCAGCGATAGCTCCAACCAGCGGCTGGAGGGTGACGGCCCACGGGTAGTTCCAGGCCCCGATGATGAGCACCACTCCCAGAGGCTCCGGCTGCACATAGACCTCGTCAGATATGGTGAGGAGGCTCTTCTCTACGGGCCGAGGAGCCGCCCACTCTGCCAGCTTCTCCATAGACAGATTGATCTCTCCCTCCAGTCCCAGCGTCTCAAACAGCTCAGTCCCACGTGCACTCTGAAAGCATAAGGAGGGACTAAATGTAGTGCTCATCTTCAGTTTGTATGTTCATTTATTCAAATTCACGTTTATTGATCTGTCGCGCAGAAACACATGGATCACAGTTACTCTATATGTATCACATTTTACCTCAAAAGGTTACACGCGTCTTTTCAAAGCAATATTTGTTGGGATCTTGCTCGCATTGTCAGACCACATGCGAAGGTGGCTTGGCTCGCATTGAGTTCGGATCTTGGTGAGGTGAGGCAGTATTTAGGGACAATCCAGACAATTCTCTTCGAAAGCAGGTCTCCATCAACTTTCCCCCCCCCCCAAGGGTGGAAAACTGAGGATGGAGCACAGCTGAGACCTGCTGTCTGGGTCCTGTTAAGTTACTGCCGATGAAAAACCCAACATTTCCTGACTTCCTGCTTCAAAATAAAGTCACAGGGGACTTTTAATATATAGGAAAATGTGTTTACCGCTCAATTAGCGGTTGTTAGTGGCTATTCTTCAATTAAACAAGTCTACCAATATGGCAGGGAGGAAGAGTAAGCAGCATAAAATAATGGGAGACTTGAATTGAAAATAAAATGTGTATCCACCATTTCACAGCCACTCCTCTGACCACTATCCAATCTGCCAGGTTGCTTTGAAGTATCAATTGTGGACACACATGTGGAATCAGCTGAGTTACCATCTGATCACAACAATCGCATTTAAAAGACAAGGTTAACCGCGGTCTCAAGTCTTATTATCATCTGTGGGATCTCTTGAGTACAGAGCAAACGAGTTGTAACATGCTCTCATCTTCTGTATGCACAAAACAAATTAAACCGGGACGGCACACTTTGTTGTCCAAAGACATTATTCAGATACGTGGTTTTAACGTCTGTGGCCCTCATTCACCAATATGCGTGTGGAAATGTTCTTACTTTGAGCACAAAATAAGTTCACATGCAAAATTACCGTCAAATTGCTGACGTGTGCACCGGCAAATCGACAATCAGCATACTGCCAAACCCAGATTTCTCTATATAAAGGAAATACTTTTATCAAAAGTTTATCAAGGATAAAGCTGTGAAGTTGACATAAATGACAGAAGAATAGCCCCTACATTAAAATTTAAAAAAACAAAACTACTGCAGAAATTGAGACAACTGCGAGGCAGTAAATGTTGCATCACCTGAGATGCGGACTTTGGCTCAGTTAAAAAAAAGAAATGGTTTGAATTTAAAAAGTGTATGCGGGAAAAAAAAAAAAAAAAAAAAAAAAAAAAGGATAACAAACCAGAAGACAAATAAGGACCATCTGATCTGTCGGCCAGAGATGAGAGACTTGCTGCAATCATTGGACAAACATCCATAAGTGGGATGAATGAGGGTGAAAGTGAGGACATCCAGCAAGGCCTTTCATCCATTGGTAAGATATTTCATAACTGTGTGAGGGTTGTACCGAAGAGTTTAAAGCTTTGTTCACAACGTTGATATTCCAATTCTAAATAAACATTTGAATGCGGCTCAGCTTCTATTATGCTTTTTTGTTGCCCGGTATCTGATGAAGATCAGGCAACACTAATATTATTATGCGATTTGTAGAATTTGATTTCAATGGTGGCTTTGTCGTTTCTGACTCGTGTGATCCAAACGTTACAATAACTCCAGAGCGTTAAGTCTAAAAGTCAAAATGTATTGAAAAAAAACTGATTTCATCATTTCTAAAATACACATTTCTTTATCTGACAAAATCTTCTGCTTCAATCCATTTTTGTTGGCATTAGGCCTGTCAGAAACAACATTTTCACTGCGCTCAAAAAACAGTTTGCTGTCCTGCTTGCTGGCAAGCTGCTGTATGTATGTACTGTGCAGTCTGGCAGCAATTTTGATCCTATTTTATCTCAAATTATTACAATACATTTTGTTCCAAATTTGTAGACGTTGGTTCAAATCCAGGATGCTACAGGTATATGACTGTACTCATAAGAAAAATATTTTTATAAAGGCAGGGTTGCTAATCTTGAAATTCTTATTACATCCTGACAGCATTCAATGAATCAAATGATCTGATAAGACAGCTGTGGCTCAGAGGTAAAGCGGGTCAATCCATGGCTCCTAGATGTGTCCTTGGGCAACACACTTAACCCCAAACTGCTCCTGAAGGCTGTGCCTACGGTGTGTGAATATTAGATAGCCCTGATGGACAGGTGGCGTCTTGAATGGTAGCCCCTGCCATCAGTGTATGAATGGGTGAATGATGACATGTAGTGTTAAAGCGCTTTGACTGGTTGGAAGACTAGAAAAGAGAAATACAAGTACAGTCCATTTACCAAGACATGCATCTGTGGCTCTAGCAGCACTGTAATAAACCCGTCCAATCATTTCATTCAGTCCAATGTAGTGATTGGACGGGCTACCTGTCTGTCTTCCTGCGCATATTCGTCCAGTGAACTCATTGCTTGTCACCAGAGTCTTCCACAAGCTGCTAGCTTGATAGCTGCGAGTACTACCAATAGCCATGTTCGTTGTTTACGTTCATTATGAAATTCATAATAATAATTTTAGGGGAATGGAACTAGAGGAGGCTGCCAGTGTTGGCGACATTCTTGCTAAGTTTAACAACTTTTGGAGCTAGTGCTGCTAGATACATTCATTGGAAAATAGTTTGCAACACTGGGCTGGGGTTTTAGGTTGGATGATTTTTTTTTTTTTAAATCTAGCGTTCTCTTTCTAGTTTCTCAAGATAATCAACCCTGCCTTTAAGATAAAACTGAAAAATATAGAGATAGTTTTTGTTTTTTTACCTCCAACTCTACCATTTTGTTTAACGGAGCTTGAAATTGACTGAGTATACACGTGCCTGTGGAGCTTGTGCTTCTTTAAAAGTGTGCATTACTCTTTAAAGGCCGAGAGCAGCATGGTAGTATCTAATCACATACAGCGCACCCGGAAAGTATTCACAGCGCTTCACTTTTTCCACATTTTGTTATGTTACAGCCTTATTCCAAAATGGATTAAATTCATTATTTTCCTCAACATTCTACACACAACAACCCATAATGACAAAGTGAAAACTGTTTTTTGCAAATCTATTAAAAATAAAGAACGAAAACATAACAAACATGTACATAAGTATTCACAGGCTTTGCTCAATACTTTGTTGAAGCACCTTTGGCAGCAATTACAGCCTCAAGTCTTCTTGGGTATGAATCCACAAGCTTGGCACACCTATTTCTGGGCAGTTTCTCCCATTCTTCTTTGCAGAACCTCTCAAGTTCCATCAGGTTGGATGGGGAGTGTCGGTGCACAGCCATTTTCAGATCTCTCAAGAGATGTTCAATCGGGTTCAAGTCAGGGCCACTCAAGGACATTCACAGAGTTGTCCCGAAGCCACTCCTTTGTTATCTTGGCTGTTTGCTTCGGGTCGTTGTCCTGTTGGAAGATGAACCGTCGCCCCAGTCTGAGGTCCAGAGCGCTCTGGAGCATGTTTTCATCGAGGATGTCTCTGTACATTGCTGCATTCATCTTTCCCTCATTCCTGACTAGTCTCCCAGTTCCTCCCCCTGAAAAACATCCCCACAGCATGATGCTGCCACCACCATGCTTCACTGTAGGGATGGTATTGGCCAGGTGATGAGCAGTGCCTTGTTTCCTCCAGACATGACGCTTGGCATTCAGGCCAAAGAGTTCAAGCTTTGTTTCATCAGACCAGAGAATTTTGTTTCTCATGGTCTGAGAGTCCTTCAGGTGCCTTTTTGCAAACTCCAGGCAGGCTGTCATGTGCTTTTTACTGAGGAGTGGCTTCCGTCTGGCCACTCTACCAAACAGGCCTGATTTGTGGAGTGCTGCAGAGATGGTTGTCCTTCTGGAAGGTTGTCCTCTCTTCATAGAACAACACTGGAGCTCTGTCAGAGTGACCATCGGGTTCCTGGTCACCTCCCTGACTGAGGCCCTTCTCCCCCGATCGCTCAGTCTGGCTGGGCGGCCAACTCTAGGAAGAGTCCTGGTGGTTCCAAACGTCTTCCATTTCCGGATGATGGAGGCCACTGTGCTCATTGGGACTTTCAATGCTGCAGAAATTTTTCTGTACCCTTCGCCATATCTGTGCCTCGATACAATTCTGTCTCGGAGGTCTACAGATAATTCCTTGGACTTCATGGCTTGGTTTATGCTCTCATATGCACTGTCAACTGTGGTACCTTATATAGACAGGTGTGTGCCTTTCTAAATCATGTCCAATCAACTGAATTTAGCACAAGTGGACTCCAATCAAATTGTAGAAACATCTCAAGGATGATCAGTGCAAACAGGATGCACCTGAGCTAAATTTTGAGTGTCATGGCAAAGGCTGTGAATACTTATGTACATGTTATGTTTTCGTTCTTTATTTTTAATAGATTTGCAAAAAACAGTTTTCACTTTGTCATTATGGGTTGTGGTGTATAGAATGTTGAGGAAAATAATGAATTTAATCCATTTTGGAATAAGGCTGTAACATAACAAAATGTAAGATGTAATTACACTACAAGTGTAAATTACAACAGAAGCTAAATAGGTGAGCAACTTGAACAACAATTAGCTGTGTTCAGTGTTATTAGCTGCAAACTTGTTTGTTTTAATCAAATCGTTAAACGAGTTTGACTAGTTTAAAAATAATATTGGCAGTGAATGTTGGAACAATGTTGGTAAATGCATTCTGCTACATATTACAATCCTCCCCAGTGAGCTGCCATGACTCCCCAGGGCAGAGAATACCCACTTCTCTGGCCCTGGGTTTTTAAGGGCTTGCTGGAACCTCGTCGAGTTTGAAATACCCCACCTTGCCGAGGTCCCGTTTGACAGCATCTGCAATCTCCCCCCGTCTCTCTGAGATGAAGCGGAGCAGGTTCTTCAGCTGGTGGATTCTGTACTCCAGAGGCTTGGTTTTTCCCGTCTGGAATGACTTCCTGGCCCGTTGTACAACCAGCTGTTCTCGAGACATCTTAAATAAAAAATGGTCACACTTACAGCCAACGTCACCCGTTGAATTCCCTTGACGCAAACAATAACGTTCTGGTTGATTTAACAGAATTCTACCAAGAAGTTAGCCGATTGCTAACTAGCGCTACAGCTGTAGCTAGTTAGTTAACAGCTAATTAGCTGTAGCTAGTTAGCTGTAGCTAAGTTAATGAACGCTACAAACAAAAAGTTAGCTGTAGCGTTAGTTAGCTAACGAGCAGCTCGTTCGGTAATGACACTTCACACCCATTTAGATACATTTCCTTTACCGTTAAGCAACTGAATATATACATTTTAAATACAGTAACGTTAAAGTTATCTATCGTTACAAACGTTAGCACTATCCGAACTGTACGGTAAATAACGTCAGCTGCAGTTATTCAGCATATGACCATCTAGATTCTAGACCTTTGCTTTGACAAACACTAACTCGGCTACTGTAAAAGAAACAATGAACACTCAATGACACCTGAAGACCAGCTATTGTTGTAAAGTGTTACCTCTCAGACCACAGGCTGCTACCAGCTTTAGTATTAAAGCTAGTGTTGCTGCTACTGCTTCTTCTTCTTCTTCTTCGTTTTATTAAATAGAGGGTGGCAACTATTCTTAAAGGTGCATTACCGATACCTACTATGCTGGAGTGAGCTATTCCCGTAGAATAGGGACGAGGAGAAAACAAATGAACTAAAAATAATAATATTAAAATATAAACTAAATCGTCTCCATTAATCCAGTTTCTTTAAGTGAATTCAAACATTTGAAACACTTAATATGTTCCTTCCTCGATGCTACATAACTTCTTAAGATTCAATACTCTCACCCACAACTCTTTAATTCATTCTTTAGCTTCCCTCTTTGCTTCACACTTCTGGCTGTTTCCTCTTCTGAACCACATTCACACAGACGTGATGGATTTCCCCCCATGCATTGTATGATTTTAGCCTGTGTGCCCTAACCTCAGTTTTGACATGATTGGTTCTTCGAAGTTTCTTTCAGTTGTTTTAATTCCTCCCACATTTTGCTTTATTTCTTATTTTTAAAGGGCTTTAATTTTGAAATTCTCCATCCAGATGTACTGATATTCTCTGACTGACACTTGGTGGTCTGCTATTAATCTGATATGAAATTAGTTTGTGATAATACGCTGTTATCTTTTAATTGTAATCTGAATTTAGAGGGAAGATAGCTCATAAATGAGATTTTAAAGGGCTTTAATTTTGAAATTCCACATAAGAATTCCTGATATTGTTTGAGTGACCCTTTTGATGATCTGTTATAAATCTGAAGTGAAATTGTGTGGCAATAGTTCGTTTAATTTGTATTCTTATCTAAATTTAGAGAAAAGACAGCAAATATATAATATCCTGATATTCTCTGGGTTACACTCTGAGGTGGTTTGCTATCAATCCCAAGTTAAATTAGTTACTTATTAAGTTACTTAATAAGTTTGAATAAGCGTTCACACAATTGGAAATACATTTTTCTCTGAAATAGTTTGCAGGAGATAATTGTTGTTTTGAGTTATAATTAATTTCATTCTTTTCATACATTTATATATTATTTCCTATTTATTCATTCTGTCATTTATTTATTTGTTTACTTATTAATTCATTTATCAAAATATGAAATAATAATAGTATTACATACTTGAAAGTGCTCTATTGTCAGTGTCAGCTTTGATTCACAGTTAACATTAGTGCTGTATGTTTTTTGTGGTGAAGGTCTGGGTGCTGTGGTGTATAATGTTATTGATCGTCAGTGGTTTTTCTGTTGAATATTGAAGTAGTACTGTGATCATGAACCAGATACAACAGCACGTGTTGCATGAACTGGCACCACACCCTACCAGCATCACTAGCAGATTTGTGACTGTAAGTTGGTCCACTGACTGACACCACCGTTTGTTCCCCTCTAGCATGTCAACAGAAGGCTGGTGTAGCTATGAACATAAAGAGGAATGGGTGGCGCAATGGTGTGTATGTATATATATTTATACATACACACACAAAAATATAATAAAGCCTTGGTTGGTAAGTGGATGAACCAGGTTAAGAGTGTCAGATAAAATCTCGTAAGACAAACACACCCGCAACGAGGCAGGGATCATTTTATTGGTCAACACAACATCGTTAGTACAATTTGATTATATTTTAATCATTTGTATAATCATCATCACATGAAGTTTTTCAGTTCAGATCGTTTCGTCTGACCGTTCAGTCTCTGAGAAATCGACACAGACCCAAGCCCAAAGAATAAAACACAGCAAGACATTGTAATGTTTTCTCTTTTTAATAGCAAAGACTGTATTTGTGTTCCATAAAGAACAAAGACAGACACCCCTTGGTGAGGGACACAAGTATTACGTTGACATTTCTCTTTAAAAAAATCGGTGCTTGGAGAGTTGCATTATCATGGTTGTGACTTCAAAATGCATTCAGATCAAGCTGGAGAAGCGTAAAACAACAGGGTACATACATTCAAGATTCTAGAGGTTCTACAGGGTAAAATGCTGACTCGGTACCCATGCTTCATCCAAAACAGTCCATCTTCAGTTACAGTCCATGGATATAAAAAAAAAAAAAAAAAAGTACAGAGCAAAGGGTCAGGCGGGTTTCCATCAGCTTTATTTGTCCCTCTTCACTCCGTGCGCAGTAAAAGGCTTTGTGTGGTTCAGAGTGCTCATGACAAGGACGAGGGAAACTGTAACCCAGATATGTCTCAGAAAAAGAACAGTACATCAGAGGAACAGGCCCAGGGACCTCTGGGTGCCTGTGAATGCATTTATAAACATTTGTACACAGAGAAGAATATATTCACACCTGTACAAAGGAGTAGGCCTCTGTCTACTTTCACAAGAAGAAGGCACCTCCTTTTCCATCAATAACTGTATACTACTGGCCTTAATGCACACATGGCAAGTGCACGCGTGTTTATAGACACTCACACATACAAACAGAACATATACCGTTGGGAGGACAGCAGATGACTTGAGGGGAGGCAGAGGGACAGGGTGGATGCTAGGCAGTGCAGATTGTGACAACTGGAGTATCAAGACATTTTAGGAGATGAGTTTGAAATCTAAAGAGATCACGCTCATTTCCGAAAATTTCATAAGACCCACAAAACAAACATGTCTTGATCTCAACAATGAACAGTCCTGGTAGAAATAGTTCTCTGTAAAGTTTTGAAGCTGCCACAAGTTATGTTTTATTCTTTGGCACACCCCTGTTGTGCCAAAATAGGTTTCTTATCAAACCCTTGGCAGACATGAATACAATGTATCAAATTCATCTATGTACATGTAAAGATTTGTGCTCTTTGACTGACAGGCAGGCCATCTGATGCATCATGGACACCCCCAAAACTCAAGCTGTGACCTCACACACACACACACTCACTCCCCTCCCAAAAAGAGAGGAATGGAATCATCACATGCACCACATACAAATATATACAAGTTTGCAAACATCAAGTTTTGTTAAAAAAAATTAGCTACATATACTGACAGCACATAAAAAATGTAGTATTTTAGTCAAATGAAACTTATTAACCATTCAGTTTCACAATTCACTCCATCTGGGTTTAAGGTGGCTGCTGATTGGTTGTTCAGCACTGCAGTGGTGACAGAAGGGCCTGCCACCTGTCTCCTCCATGTCCGGGCCTACAGACAAATGGGAGCAGAGTGAGCCACTGTCACTTACTTGAACCCCTCCTCACTATGAGCAACATAATCAGCACATCCCCATGGGTTTGTTACACTCCTATAAAACTGGGGAACAATGGAAACAATGTGACAAGCGTCTCTTATCTGTTTGCAAGTGCAAAATTATCACGTTAACTAAAGCCAATCAAAGCTCCCCAGCTCTGTATTATGCAATTTATCAAAATGTATTTTTTATAAATTATGTTGGTTTCATGTTTGTGAGCAATTGCATCTGACATCATGTCAATGGTAAATGACAAGGAAGCCTTAAAATGCCTGCACTCAAATTGTAGCCCATTTTTTCATATGCCAGACACAACTGTTAACACAACTGTCTGCAATTAAAGGGATATTCCTCCAATTTAACATTACACTTCCATTAAGTTAGAGAACGTGTGTGATAAATCAAAATTAGATAATAGAAAAGCCTAATTTGAAGTAGCACAGGCCGATAAATATCCTTAGTTTAAATCAGTGGCATGCCCCTTTAAATATATCAAATCATAATCAGCTAAAAAGAGACACGTGGTTCTATCAGAAAACAAGTTGATCTTGCCAGAAGAGGTCCCACAAAGTTGGGCTGCAGCCAATTACACTTCACCCTGGTTGCCCATCATGCACACAGAGCAGGTACGTTTTGAAGGTGGGAGCAGGAGTGATTAGAAAACCCTTCCCCCTGCCTTCACAGTTACACTTCTCTTCCTCTCAATCCACAATAAAGTGCTTGAGCTAACACAAGAAAAAAAAAAAAAAAAAAAAAGTTCCTTTGCTCACATGGCTGACTAGTTTCTGTAACAAGAGTTTGTGTTTCCGATTGGCCGTAAGCCCTTTGCTAATTTCTTCCAATTTCTTCGACTCCAATACTTGAGGTTTTCAAGATAGGCAGGAGACTTAAACACCCATGTTCTTCTGAACCAATAAATAAGAACAATGACAAATTAAACACAGTAAATAACCACTGGTATCACATAGTAAGCAGGATCATCGTCGTCTCATAGTCCTTTCCATCCTCTTTTTCTTCTGGTAAAAAACAAATGATATCTTGAAAGATGGATATTAGTTTTTTTTATACATGTTGATCAGATGGTTTTCCACCAACATAGCGTCTGAAGAAAACTGCACTTGAAAGTGCACATCTGGTTCCAGCCTTTGTTTTTTATCTAGATCCGTTGTCATCTTTGGTTGTAAATTTGTGCATCAGTCGCTTGTCACAGTTCAGTCCGTGATGCAGCCAGTATGACGATAAATACAGATTCAAATGAAAAGTGCTTGAACTGCTACAGGAAGGAGCGGAGGCTTTGTGAAGATGGTCGTCGATAGTCTTAGGACTTGGTCCCTCTGTGTGTGAGCGTATGTGTGTTTGTGTGAGGGCAGCTACTCATAGAGTGTGACAGTGCAGTAGCAGAGGGCTGAGATCCTGCGGTCCACGCTGGCCTTGTCTGCAGGGAAAATACACAAAACAACAACATGTAAAGAGAAGTTGTTCAAACAAAGTAAACGCAAGACGAATTACATTATTAGACAGACTACAGGTCTGCTAGTCCTGCAGATCCAGCAAACTCTCTTAACTGCACATAGTTATTGTATATTGCTCGTTTCAGCCTGATAAATGCTGCCTGTTCACGAAGAGGTACGTGTTGATAAGGTTTGATCATAAACCCCCACATTGCTGTAAACGGCTACCTGTTGTGCTCTTTTATTGCACACCTTCACACTTCATAGCTAACAGCTAATGCATATCACACTTACACAGTAAATCAAAGGGTTAAAAGGTTCTGGAACATATTCACACTCCACACTCATGACACTTCAGATCTGGAATTTTGCTTTGAAACCCAAGAGACAATTCTGAGAACAAGAAATATGGTGAATGTGCCAAATTCTCTGAAAACATTTGAACATTGGAAAATTTGCATAACCGTGGCCAGTTAATCAGGACGTGCCTACCCAAATATGTGCCGACCCAACAGCATATAAGGCCCGCTGTTGGGGGCAGGGTGTTCAACATAACATGCCAACGTGAAAACTGGGCAAAGCAGATGTAACTTTGCCTCCCTGTCCCCTGTATGGAGTGATGGACAAAAAGCATCCAGATGTGCAACCCTTGACCTGAAATAACTCTTTAAGTTAAGAAGGAGGGATTTGGTATAGCCCTGCTATGGTCACTATGAAGCAGAAGGGGGGGCCGGCGCAGCGCCTAAAGAAGTCTGTGTACTCATAGGCTACCTGCTGGAAGCTGAAACACAAGAATATTCTGTGTTTCAAAGCCACCCTGAACTGAAAGTATACACTTTTAAGTAGACAGTGGAGAATCAATCGTTTGATGGTTAACATTGTGGGCAAAGCACCGGTTTAGGATGCGAAGATGCAACACAAGCCGGACACCTCCTGTCTTCTTACAGTGTACCCTGAGTGGGGACGACAGACAGAGATCTGTGACCTGTAACAGAAACTGTCTGTCTGTCTATTGACAGGTAATCCATCTCCTGCTGGGAGGATGGATTCAACTCCGCGACACCCATGAACGGAGGGGGAATGCTGTAGAGCTGGAGAAAATAACCCAATCTCAGCATTCTGTCCATCAACACTTGTAAAACTGTGTTAGAGGACGAGCGAACAGCTTTGGGGAGGTAGCGAGAAAGCTTTGATATTCTATCACAGACTTTCAGAGCCACCACAACTTCCATAAATGGAAGACTGGCCCAGGAGACTGAAATGGAAAAATCCAAGCATGAGAAGAGGTCCCTGAACACCACCAACGCTTGGCCGGCTTGAAAAAGCTGCAGCAAACATCACGGCACTAACCCTAATCCAATCCTTCCCGTTTAGCGAGTGGAGCTTGGTGAAGGAGAACATGGAAATGGTCAAGCCAAATATGAGGTCCATGAATGCATCATTGATTGGCCTGTAAGCGCAGCAGCTGACATCATGTGTGTTTTCCTTCTCTCCCCCTGTGTGGAGATAGATGAAGGAGGAACAAACGGGTGTGTACTCCCCCCTTCCAGGGTTTAACTGGCATTAGTAAAGACAGTCAGTCATCAGTGCGGGAGAAGGAAAGGCGGCTGGGGGCATTGGGTGCACTATCCCCCCGACGCACTCTCCTTCACACCATCGTGTTGTTACGCTTCGCTTCAGCCTTCCTCTGAGGGTGAGAGAGCAGCAAATGACTGCTGAACAGTCTCTCTGACCAGCAGGCTGACTTTGGGAGCAGGTGACCACGGGTGGCACGCCGGGATAACCTCTTCCTGAGACTCTCCATCCTGAGGAATCCAGTTTCAGTGGGCGAACGCGTGCTTGTGATTGGAGGAGAGTATTACCTATACAGTGTGATGGAGGGCGGCGCTTTTGCTAGAACTGACAAACCAAACACTGGCTCTAGTGAGGGCCTGTTTGCACGCTACCTGAAGGCCACCGTAGTTCTCCGACACGCTCATGAAACTGTGGTAAAGTGAGCCGCAGAGTGCAAAGCGTGGTACTGCCAGCAGCCGTCTGACTTCCCTTGCACTTAAGTAATGCTATTATGGTAAGGATGGACTCTGAGCGAGCCGAACAGCGTTACCAGTTTTCAACTCGGCGGCTCACGTTAATGAAGTCTTTGAAAGGGAGGAGTGAGGGGGAGGGGGGGTATTCAGTTGGTTGCAATCTGCATCCACATCACAAGATGGCACCAAATCCTACACACTGTCCCTCTAAGACCCAATCTGTTCATGCGAGTGGTTCCTGCATCAGGCCTATTGTGTAGGACTGGGCATGTGTGTGTGTGTCTCTCTCTCAGAGTTTCTACTCACACTTGACCACGTTCTCCATGTCAGTAGGGTCCTGTAAGATCTTGGATAGGCCGTCCAGCAGCATGGCGGCCTTGCTGTAGCGGTAGGCTATATCTTCTGTCTGCTTGAACATCTCATCCAGAGCTGCTGACTGAACCTGACGCACAAATACACAGACAGCATCACATTAGGCTGACTAGCATAGATTAGCGCTGCACTTTACTGAACATACGCTTGAAAAAAACCTAGTGGAAAGTACAAGAATCATTACCAGACTACAATCATTTTGTCTCTGTAACCACTGAAGACTGTTAGTTATTTCTGTACTGTGTGTCTGATACTCACAATCTCCACAGCATGATTGTAGATGAGCTTCTCTGCTGTGACGCTGTTGATTTCGTCTACAAAGCGCTGCTTATCGGAGAAGAAGTGGTTGAGTTTGTCAGTCAGCCGGCGGCAGAGGGATATGCAGCTTTTGTAACGCTCATTCAAACTCTTCACCACTGAGAGAAGACACAGAGAGGGAATAAATATTTTTTGCATAAACGTGTATTTGAAGGTTCCTCGCTCACAGGTTCCAGTTTAACGCACTGGTCACAGGTTAAGTCAAGTAATGGGAAATTAAATGTCCTTACCCTGTTTGACAGCAGTGGAGGGATTGAGTTTGGCTGATTTAATCTGAGCCTTGGCCATATGGAGAGAAGAAGCCAGGAGCTGAGCTGCCTTCATGTACAGCACCAGCTGCTCCACCTGCCTGTAGGGGGCAGCACAACCAGAGTATATAAAATACTGCAGCAACACCACTGAACAAAGGGCTTCCTCACACTACACCACATTAGGGAGATTATCTGAGGGTCAAACTTGACTTAAGCCATTCCTTACCCCCACTCTTTGCTGAGCTGGCTGATCTGGTCCACAACCACACTGTCCTGGGGCGGGTAGAGTGAGGCGGCCGACACGCCAAGCTCCGTCCCTCCAGCTCGCACTGCCGCCATCTCCAGGACGCAGTCAGTGAACGAAAGCATCATCCGTAGGTGCATCAGGGTATCTGTATGCTCACGCTGGACCGGACACAAATTAAACGTAAAACAGAACAACAAGATAAAAATTTAAAAAAAGAAAAGAGTATACCAGTGAGTCATGAAGTTGTCTGACAGATCCATTTCCCTGTTAAATAATAAGAAATAGACACCACACTCCCTCACCTCCATGAGGGTCTCCTCAGGCAGCTCTGGCGCTTCAAATGTGATGAATCCCTCCAAGCTGGGAGGGGAGGTCCCATAGGGAACATAGCGCAGGCTGCTGGGTGCCCCCTCAGTCCCAGGAACAGCCTGCCCGCCCCCAAAACCTCCTGGAGGAGAGGAACACAGGGCCATGCCGGGAGGAGAACCAACATAGATCCGACCGCTGGTGGAGCACAGGGAGCCGGCCGAACTGTTAGAGCCCACTGAGACAAGGACAGGGAGGAGAAGGTGGAGGATCATGAGGATCAGTGCTACTAACAAATACCTCACCGCCGTCCTGCTTCCAACTGTTAATAGCTTATTTGCTTGCACACTAGCTCAGCTAGGGAAGGGCCCTCACCTGAGATGGTGCGTGGCCGTGTGCCCAGGTGGCTGCAGGTAGGAGGAGTGCAGCTGTTAGGCGGTGAACCCACGGTGAAAAGGACAGTACGAGGACTCGCTGACCCACCGTGAACCAGCCCGCTGGGACCCGCAGGGGCTTTGGGAAGAGGACATTTAATTGTTTTCATTCTCTGTCATACACTGGTGTAGATTAAATGAGGCATCTTAGTTATAAAAAAAGTACGCTGTATGAAATAACAGAATCATTCCTCAGACTTTATGTTGATACAGAATTTTTCATATTGAAGAATACAGACATGAGTAATTTCTTATGTTGACTAAGTGACTGAAATCGGGGAACCTGTGGTAAACACATTGTGTGTGCAGCAGTGTAGCCTACCTGTGTCCATGGGTCGCTCTGTGTTCAAGCTGTCAGTGCTGCCCTGATAGGCCTGTCCACCCAGACTTATTCTGATTGGCTGCTCAGACAGACGACCTGTGCTCACAGACCTGAAGGGAATAGCACAGATAATGTCAGAGCAATGTCAAACAGCAGACAGAGTGACGTCATATGGTAGAGGATAGACGGGGGTGGATCAAAGTAACACAAAGCGGTGCGCCAAGCTAGAGCCCTTTCCACTACATGCATGTAAATATACACGACATGATTGACATAACACAAATGTATTTCTATTTCTATGCCAGGAAAGTACAGACCCAGAAATGTGTTTTGTGTGCGTATAAATGCATCGGAGACTAAATTGAGCCAGTGTGAAACTGGCTACCGACATTTAACCCAGCAAAATACATAAAGAAGCAAGTAAGTCAGGACTCTTGTAGTCAGTCAATAGGTGTACTACTGATCAATTGTACAATAGCTACTTCATATAAAAACTGAATAGCATCATGTCCATTATATTGGCAATGAACCATAATGACCAGACCTGATCATCCAGGTCAATGGACATTCATTTATCAGTGTAACATTGATTACGGTGGAAGCTGAGGTGGGTGCAAAAGAGAAGTAGGGAACAAGCGAAGCGAACAGACAGAAGACACATTTGTTTCAGGGAGGCCTACCTGCCAAAGGTCCTACTGGCCTCAGGGGCAGCTGGGCGTCCAGTGAGGTACGGGCTGCAGTGGTGGGCACAGATATCCCGGGCATCTGCCAGCGTCTTGGTGGGCACGGGGCTGTCCGCCAGTGCCATCAAGTTACAGGACGCCTGCGTTTTGGGGATCTTGAATGGTGCCGAAATGGTCTGAATGGAAGAAACATTAAACAGGGAAACTTTAACAGCTGACATTTTAGTTAATTTGGATCATCTACACACTTAATAACATCTGCACTCACCTTAGTCGGGGAGCCAATGATCGTAGGCAGCGGCGACTTCTGCAGCCAGTCGGATGTGCGGGGGGAGGTGCCCAGGAGCTTGGTGGGGGAGGAGCCGAGGCTGGCTGGTCGACCGAGCTGAGGGAAATGACTGCAGGAGGAGGAGGCAGAAGGCTGCACAGGGTCCGATAACTGCTTGTGGAGTTTCTGCCTGGTCTGGTAGAACTCGGTCAGGGTGGGGGCGCTCTGGAGCCGAGGCCCAAGGAGCTGAGAAGAGGGGACGGGGGAACCTAGAGGGGCCGGATTAGAGTCAATTTCAAGTTAAAAGGCTGTATACTATATAGTACTATAATTAGCATGTAATGTATAGTGTTGATTCAGATTGTTCATGGACAACGTGGGTTTGTGCATTGTCTCTGGCAGGTCAGAGGACACATAACTTCATGTCTCAATTGTCTCTCAGCTGAAGGCTGTCTTCAGCTCTAGATTTATTCTGCATTGGATTTAAATAAATGCTGCAGGAAGTAGGGCTGTACCAAAGAGTCTGAAGCTTCATTTATAATTGGAATTCTAAAATCAACATTCGAATGCTGCGCTGCTTCGAATGCTGCTTTCTTCAGAGCGTTGAAAAGTCAAAACCTACTGAAAAGATAGCTTAGATGGAATCACTTCCAAAATTCACAACATGTTTTTATCATACAAAATATTCATCCATATGATACAATTTCCAATTTATGCTTCATGTTTTAGTGTTAACTAATTAACATGTGCTATTTCAATAACCCATGTTTCCTACAGGACCATAAATTTAATCTAAGTGAACAAGTTGGCACAGTTAGGGTTGACCAGGGGACCAGGCTTTGGAGAGGACAGCTGAAGTGAACTGACCTCCTGAGGAGCTGCGGCTGCGAGGCTCGTGGTTCTGCAGGTGACAGCAGCAGTGACCCAGCTGCTCAGGGATGGTGCCCACTGCAAACAAAAACAGTTATTCGCATTGCGAATCAAACTCATGTCTGGAACGTGTTATTAAAAAGCTGGTGTGCTGGGAGCCACATCTGGACATGTCCTTACCAAGAGGTGAGGGGGAGTAGGGCCGAGAGCTGCCGGTGGAGAGACGCCTGCCTACTGTCTGAGGGACATCTGCAGAGCTGGGGGACGCCGACCCCACCTTGGGAAACCCCATGGGACTAGTGTTGGAACGCCTCACAGTGCCAGACCTAGACAACACAACCACGCATCACAAAAAACATAAGTAAAAGTAATTGCATCGACTATCCCAAGCTCAAGTAAAATTCATTCAGCTTTCAGAGCCATGAGGAAAATGCTCTGTCTCAATCAGCACTGAACCAATCCAAAGAGTGAAGTTAAAGACATTGATACAATACTTGGAATCCTCTAGGATTCAGGTATTCAAATAATGTCTCTCGTGTGACCTCTTTCCTCTCCCTTTGGCTCATGTCAGCCAATTCTCCCAGACCACAGATTTCAGTCACACTGAAACAAAGCATGTGCTGGAGTTTGTGGGGACCTCATGTAATTACTGAGATACACAATATACATAATCTGAAGTCTGTGAATCGCAAATCAAATGATACGACATGATACAACTGCACGAGGTACGGCTTTTAATGAAATGCCCTGTGGAGTTTTCTTGACATCAAACAAGGGTTATGTATACATTCAGTGTTTCTCACCACAACACATTGTGTGTATCCCATATACGCGATATAAGAAGTGGACGCAGTCAACGTGACGTCACCCATTGTGACGTCATTCATTGTGACGTCATTGTGTGATTGTTTTTTCAGACTACTGTTTCGAAGATTCGAATTCGACGTTCTGGTCGTCGCCATCTTGGTTTTAGTTTTTATTGAAGTCTACTACGGTGTCAATTGCCTTAGGAAGATGCTGCACCTGAAAGAATTAACTGTTAAAATGACACTGTTTGATTTGCTTTACAATTTAAAGGACTACCAGCCATCACCTTAATGTGTCCAGTAAACTGTGCTGGATTTGCAGGTGCACAAAGGCCAACTCTTGCTTTAGGTGCTAGCTCATATTAAGATTTCATATTCGGAGCTCAACACAAATTACTCCACTTCCTTCTGTCTTAGTATCTAGTTGCAGGGTGTCATTTCTAAAATAAAGCAAAATAAAGATCCATACAGTATATGAAGGAATTCTACTTGCCAAATTCTTGCTCCCTAAAGTGAGAATAAAAGAACACTAACAAATTAAGAAGGGCCTCTAATAGGTCAAAAGGACAGAGTGTCAGAGCTCTAATCCTCCCTAAACAGATTGACGAGACAGGACGGCTGGAGAGTAGGACAGCTGGACAAAGACGCATAGCTAGCGGGGAGTGGATCCTCCATCTACTGTAACTTCCAGGTCAACTGAACAAGCTGCTACTCCAAAAACATTATCCAAATACCTTATCCACATAGCTTATTTCAGGCACCTAACCAAAACCCCAATGACTTCGAGACGAGGGAACTGGAAGGCTAAAATGCTGACTCACTTCCAGGTTTTAGGACTTATTCCTGCAGCACTCTATAGCAACAACAGAACTAATCTCCCTGTGGAACACGGTGCCACCCTTCTTTTTTCCTCTGCCCTGCTATCTGCTTTGTCTTCACATAAAACCACCAACAAACCCTCCCAGCAACAGGTTGAAAAGCTACACGCTCAAGCAGGCACATGCTGTATCTGATGTAATTTTGGTGAAACATTATGGCTGATGTAATAACAGCCTGCGTTTTCATTACATAGCCATAAAGTTGACTCCCAATGGTGAGTAAAACATTAGTCACAAGTTGATGTCAACAAGCGAGTGCCCATTCCAAGTGTTTCATTACTAATCACAGGGTTCTTACAGTCATGAAAAATAATAGCAATGTTCAGGCCTGGAGAGGTTTTAGAAAATGGGAATTAGAATCACAAATACCTGGATAATAAGAGTAAATGTGGTTAAGTTGAGATCTACTGAGAAAAATCTGTATTGGTTACTATAGTGTAATAAGCAGAGAGGTGGCCCTCCCAAATGGAATATTAATCCATTTCTCCAGGAGTTTTGGAACAATATCTGTAAAATGTTTGGACTGCCTCAGTACAAACAAGGGTACATGTTTGGGGAAATGCTGCGCTCTTAATCACAGGATTTCCTCCTGTAGGAAAGAAAACTATATCTAAGGCATGGCACACGAAGGGTTTAGCCACTTGCTGATCTATTTGGAGAGTGAGTGATCTTCTATCAAGGTCTGAAAGATTGATATAGCTTAATGGATAATGGGGACTTTTGGAAATACCTCCAAGTACAGTCCATGGGTTACGATACAGGACAGGATGACAGCGTACTGTAAAGGTTAACACAACTTAATGTACAATCACCCTCTGTATTTCATAACATGACAGCAAATGCTCTTCATGGTGAGAGTGAGAGTCTGAGGATATGACAAAGGGACCTGGACACTGATCTTACACAAGAGGTCTGGGAGAATATTGTCAATAGCATGGGTTGGCCACTAAGGGATAGTAACAGCAAATGTCTGCATTATAAAGTTATTATTAGATATTATTGGACTCCAGTCAGACTTAAAAAGCATTGTCTTATTCAAAGCTGCGAGTAGTGGAAAAGCTCTATGAATTCTTTTCTACAGCATTAATGTCATGTGGGGTGCAGTGTCTACGACACTGTCCTGTTTTTGTTTCTGTTTTCTGGTGCTATAATATTGCAGCATGTTTGTGAAGAATAAATAAAAAAATCTTCATGACAAAAAATGTCACTTGTTGCGTTGTTCTCTGCGTTGGGTGACTTCAGACTCCGACCTTTTATTCATTCTTTCATGTACACACAAACGTTTCAGAGAATATATAATCATGAAGACTTGCCTCAAAGGCACGGAAAAGACTTGGAAATGTATCGGTAAAAATGTGTATAAACCCTGTAAAAACTAACAAGGATAATCCAGGACCACGGGCCCTCCTGTCCCTCTCAGACCCAGCAGAGACAGCTTTTACCTGGGGGAGCTGTACAGCATGGTTGTCGGGCTGCTGGAGAGGTTCTGCTTGATGCGCTGGTAGTTGCGAATCTGGGTGGGAACGGGGATGGGGGTGGTCTCAGCCCGTGGGGACACCATGGGGGCCTGTCCCGGGGTGGGTTGCGGCTGCCTGGAGGGGAAGAGCAGGGAGAAGAGGGCGGTTAGCTGGTCTGCTCGAGGCTGCTGCTGGTTCCATATCTGCAGGACATCTTCAGGGGTGTCAAAACCCATAATAATATAAACCTCCTCAAGGCTATTGCTTGTGCAATAAGTAGAACTTCAAGGAGGACAACTCTAAAATGTAGAGGCTTTGTTTCTACAGCCTCATGTCCTCTGTTTACTTCAGTGTGGAGGCAGGTTAAGGAACTTAAGTTTAGCCTGGCAGATCATGAGTTGTTAAAAAGAAATAGGGGGTGAGGCTTCCATGTAAACACAAAAGCAGCACCAATCAGCTGACGGGTCGCTCTGCTGAGGGCAGGGCTAGAGGCGGGGCCGGGAAATGGCACATGCACAGGAGGGGAAGTGCACAGCTCATTTGCATTCTTTTGTTATTCCAGAGGAGACAAAATGTTCTCAAACAAAGAGTCATGACCGAGTCACCCACAGAGGGCCTTGCTTACATATTGAATGCAAGACAAGGGAGAACTGGTGGAAATAGCCGTTAGAGGGTGTCAACAGTTGGAAACCAGTATTATGTAATGATGTGAAGCCTGGGAGGGCCTAGAGGGGGAGGACACGTGAGGCAAAGACTAGCCCAGACAAAGAACCAGAGAGAAGTTGCTTTGTTAGATTCTGGGATGTAAACCTGACCACGTTCTGTCCTTCTCCACACACTTAACACTGATCAAGAAGACATTTGATCCAGTGAGGCTTTCTATTTTTCACCAGCTTGCTAAAAGCTTTATTGATCCCAGCCAAGGTTTAACATGGAGAAGAATGTGCGCGGTTGTTTCCTCGTTAAAAAGAAAGAAAGACAATTTGTAGGTCTGTGAACAGCTGATTTTTAAAAGAGGCAAGAGTGGAAAGAGGAGAGAGACTGGATCTGAATTTCAGTTGCCTCTCCACTATATTCAGATTTAACAATTCCGGCCTCTTTTGAATAATATTTCCTTGCTTTATTTACAATGATCATCTCTCTCCAGACATTCTGCTCTTCTCTCCATCTTCCCAAGTTCCCAAGTTCCCAAGCCCACACACTGGTGGTCTTCCTCTTTGGCTCAGAGATAAAGCGGGTTGTCTGCCAATCGGAAGATCGGCGGTTCGATCCGGTCACATCCTCCAGTCCTCCAGGCCAAAGGTTGTGCCATCGGTGTATGAATGTGCGTGAATGTGAATCAGTTTGGGGTCCTGATGGCCCCTTGCATGGTAGGCTCTGCCATCAGTGTATGAAAGGGTGTGAATGATGACAGTGCATTGACTGGTCAGAAGACTAGAAAGGCGCTATACACATGCAAGTCCATTTAGCATTTCTTCCTCAACTCCAATCAATCAGAGGATAAACAAGGCTGTGATCTAGGAGCTCCTTGAGAACGTGGCTGCTGTAACTGAACTGGAAGGATCAACTCCTGTAGTGGAGAAAGAAATTGGTTCTTCCCGTGTCAATGGTTAACTAATCGATGTAAACAGTAAAGAGTTATTGCTATGGAGGAAGACGTTGAAAGCACATAATGTGCTAATGGTTAGAGGAGGATTAGACAGAACAACAACAAAGACAAAACGTATTGGATGCATTTAAAAAGGGAACAGAGAGGGAAGACAACAGTTCTGCTTGAGGCTTTTCACTGGTGATTAACAAAGGGAGGGGGAACAAAGAGTGATAGACAATAGCAGGAGTTTTAGGGGGGAAATATATATGTATTTAAAACTTCAATTTCAATCTAAAAGACCTTTGTAAGCTGGCGGCATGACAAAAAAACAACATTAAAATGTTAAATACTTGCCTGCAAAATGTATATGTCTAGGGCTTTTACTGTGAATGTAAGAATAGAGTGAGTAGATCTGGGAAGCGCTGGCTTTGTCTAGGCTGAAAGAAGAAGTTTGTATTTTCGGTACAGACTACGGAGCCTCCACGTCGTCGTTTTATAAGCAGACTGCATCATTTAATAAGAAAGTTAAGAATCCAAACGTCCCTGAAACAGAAAGGTTTCCAGTCCAGAGGAGGCTCAAGCATCAAGATGTGATTTTTAGCTCCTGCTTCAGCTTAAGGAAGCTTTAAAAATGTTTATCTTAACTCAAATTAAAGGACTTTTTTTTTCACAACATGACATGCTGTCATGTTGAGAGCAGAATGTGGTTGCAGTACATGTGAGCATGTTTTGATCTTTCAATACACAGCTGAGGCTCGCTTAATCTCACGTTTTTGTTATTGCGGGCAACATTTGGGGAGTGTGTGAGCCTATTCTTAGCACAGCCCTGAGTGGGTCAGGTGCTTTATTTAGCACAGCACCACCTTGTTGTTTGGCTCAGCATCTGATTCATAACTTACTCATCGTACAGATTAGGAGGTGGGCAGAATAATTCACTTGGGACAAAAGGACACGGAGTGTGTGTGTAATATCTAGAAGTGTGTCAAGCTGAGAGGAGGGTGTTTTGCTGGTGGCCAGAGAGAGAAAGTATTAGTAAAATGAAGAAACAGAGGAGGCCTCGCTGACATAAAAAATGCCTGAAGTATAGATGATGCGACCACACACACACACACACACACACACACACACACACACACACACACACACACACACACACACACACACACACACACACACACACAAGGCTGTGTGTGAAATGGAATCTGACTCACAGCAACATGTCACACGTCCATTGGACAGCCAGTCTATTCTTTACTCTGACTCTTGTCAACATCTAGTTCATCCTCCATGAACTGTGTCTGATTAGTTAGTGACCCAGCGGCACATGTAAACAATAACACACTATCTGCAGCATTCTCAGAGGCTTTACAGACCCCTTTGATGACTTTTGCAATTGTAGAAAATACCAGTTTATGACCAAAATAAACAATCAAAGCTAGCAACTTTTTTTTTGTTAATCACACACAGCAAGATGATGATAAAACACATAATCTCATAAAACCTCAACGTTCTGATACTTGTTTCAGTTTAGAGCTGTTGGTAGGCTGGTTTTGTTACCTTTGGACAGAGCCAGACTAGCAGTTTCCCCGTTTCCAGTCCTATGCTAAGCTAAGCTAAGCTATCCGACTAACTCTCGGCAAGAAAGCAATTAAATGCATTTCACAAGATCAACCAATCCATCAGTCAATCATTGACTATACAGTATTTGTCCTCGGTAGAGCTATTGGTTATGCAGCAGTGGAATGCACCCATCCAGCACGCATTAAACTCAAGAGCACATGAATACAACACTACAAAAAGATATATTTGTCTACTACACTTTAATACTATTTGCATTCATCGTGTATGCCTCCCATGGCTTTATTGATCATTGACTGAAGGTTCCTGTATAGTTTTCATTTCTCTTTCTAGAACCTTTACCTTGGGTTCATTATGAGCCGTGCTGTTTGTCAAGTACATTATGAGAGACGATGTTTGTATTTCTGAACAATGTCCAGAGCTTTCTGGTTTATAGCATCGGACTTACCCTCCACACATGAGGAACTCACTGGACGGCCGACGACCTGCTCCCATTGGCTGGTCATCTGAGGAGGGAGAGAGAGGCAAAGAAGAGAATAATGAAGGTGCAACAGGCTTTACTGATGTATAAACCAACAGCAATTAATACTGAATTAATAACTGAATGCCACTCAAAATGCCTGCTGAGGTGACACTTTTTATTCATTGTTTCAATGGGAGGACTAGCAGGTGGATGCGTGTGTGTGCAAGTGTAGAACATGATAGACATTTTACCAGTCAAGTGTGCTTGTGCACTGATGTCTACAGCTACAGCATTAAATGGTTAGCAGCTGTCTAATTTACCAGCTGTGGATTTGGAGACGTGCTATGTGAGTTTGTGTGAGCATGTGTGCAAAACTTGGCAACATGACAACCAATCAACATACAGAAACAAAACTATTTTTAACCAATCATATTAAAGTATTTTAAGACGGACATCCTACTTGGCAATATAGGCACAAAAGGGTTGGTTGAGTTTGCTAAACACAACACATGAGAAGTTGATGTGCTGTTAGGGGAGGCACAAAGCACTCCCTCAGAGGAAACCTTCTTTGAAATGGGACAGTAAGCAACATTTTTACCGTCACAGCAACCGTAACATTATATAAAGCACGACATGAAACCGAAATTGTGACCGATTCATGTTGTAATACTGTATGCATCATAGGGCTGCTCGATTATGGACAAAATGATTATCAACATTATTTTGATTGACAATGAGATCACAAAAATGTATAACGATTATTCATTGATTTTAGGGACAAAATACTTTTTAATTGCACTTTCACATTTAAATAAGCTTCCATGGTGTGCTACATTCCTGCTAATGTGTCTTTGCATTAAAATAAGACTGGTCCTTATTCACAGGACCTCTTCTAGAGGCAACATAAAAGTGTACCTAAACCTTTTAAGCCAAGATTAGATCAACAAAGCACTGTGTGATTTCACTTTCCCGTTGTGCTACATTCCTGATAATAAACAATACAGACAAAATAAGACTTAAAATAAGATTCTTCTTCAATGAATTGCATGGATTTATGTTTTGCACGTCTGCTCTCTGTTAAAACAAGTAAAAATAGCCCTCTGAGGCAAATTTGTGATTTGTGAGTTTGCGCTATACAAAATAAATTGAATTGAATTAAATTACTCTTCTACTCGGAACTGCAACATTCAGGAACGATTTTCACATGCTGCTGCTTAACGGTGCCCAAGCAGCAGCATGTAAGCCCCCAAAAGTAAAGCCAAAACGGAGCGGAGCACGCGTTTTAAGTGTCAATATGGCAGTTGATCATGTTCATTTAATTATGGGAAGCAAAAGTTCTGATCACGATTAACATTAGATTAATTGTGAAGCCCTAATGCATCAAAATCAACTGTTATGAAAAAAATATCCTGATTAAATTCACTGCCTAGCCCTAAAGGTAATATTTCTGCATTTTCTACAAAAGAAATGAATTAAGCCCAAGAGTTGATCTCCCTCTCAAATAATCCGGTGAGTTACACCTGAGTGAATTTAAGGGAATACAGCAGAGTACAGTATGTGTGTTGGCACTTACAGCTGTCAGTCGAGAGGTGAGGCACCAGGACAAAGTCATCAGTGTCACAGGACGAGTTCTTACTGCTGGTGCTTCCTGCAGACTCTTTGGACAGCTGCAGGAAGTTGGGCGGACCGAGCGGAGGGGACGACAGACCATCTTCTGCTAGTGTCTGCATGTCCGGGAGAGACTGGGAGTTCATAGACAGACACACAGACTTCATCAATTTCTACATCTAAGCCATCCACCTGTCTCTTAGACCCCACCCAGACAAGACTGCTTAAAGAAGTTCTACCTTTAGTTAGCACCACTTTACTAGAGATCTTCAATCTGTCTTTACTAACAGGCCCTGTACCACCGTCCTTAAAAGTAGCTGTAGTTAAACCTCTTCTTAAGAAGCCCACTCTTCATCCAGAGGTGTGGACTAACTATAGACCGATCTCTAACCTTCCCTTCCGCTCTAAGATCTTTGAGAAACCAGTCGCAAATCAGCTGTGTGACTTTCTACATAACAATAGTTTATTTGAGGATATTCAGTCAGGATTTAGAAAGCATCATAGCACAGAGACAGCACTGGTGAAAACGACTAATGACCTTCTGATTGCATCAGACAAAGGACTTGTCTCTGTTCTTGTCTCGTAAGGTTGACCATCACATCCTGTTACAGAGACTGGAACCTTTAATTGCATTGAAGGAACGCCGTGAAGCTGGAGTCCTGTTCATCAGATCAATCCCAGTCTGTATGTAAACGATGAATCCTCCATGCACACCAAAGTTTGTCACGGAGTTAAGCAAGGTTGTGTGCTTGGACCAGTTATATTCCCCTTATATATGCTTCCTTTAGGCAATATTATCAGAGCACGCCATAAACCTTTATTGCCATGCAGCTGATATCCAAGTATATATATTGATTAACCTGAGGACGCCATAGCACGGCAGGACACAAGCTACGCTGCTTTTGAAAACTTTTGGAGAGACTCGAGTGGATCTACAACTCAACGAACACGTTCACAGGGAAACAGCTCTACAACCGTGGCCCGGCAGGCGCCCCGGCGGGCGCCCCGGCGGAGGTGAGATCCCGGCCCCGCTGCGAACCTGCCGCAGCAGACCGGCGAAATACAACTGGGGAGGCTCGACTGTCACTGGCGTCCATGAATCGAGAAGGACTTCTTACTGGAACTGAAACGATGTACGTGGGATTAAACTCTAACAAAGAAAGGAGGATGGAGTTTGTCTTTAAGTGAACAGCATTCGGTAAGTGACAAACTGCGTTTGTTGTTTTACATCTGCTGTAATGTGTCGTTTTTATGAATAATATTTGAATGGCTCGTGCTCTTGTGTGGTGGAATGCGTGGATCCGCTGCAGGTTTGCTGGATTGATTTGTCATAATGAGGTTATTAGGAGGTAATTCAACTGTAGTAGGACAGCACTGAAGGCCCAGGTATAAAATGCACGGCCCGCCACTGACTTATACTAATAGTTATATAAGGATATAGTTACTCTAGATAACATTGCATCAAACACCACGAACACCAAAAGACAACACCAAAGGATCTCGCCGTTATCTTTGATCAGAATATACACATAAAACAAACTTCAAGGACTGCCTTTTGTCACCTTTGTAAAAGCAGGCACATCCATGTTTTTGTTACTTTTAGACTAGATCACTGCAATTCCTTATTATCAGCCTGTTCTGATGAGTCTCTTTAGACTCTCCAGTTGATTCAGAATGCTGCAGCTCATGTATTAACAAAAACAAGGAAGAGATCATATTAATAAAATCAAGCATAGAATGTAAAATCCTTCTTCTCACCTACAAACCCCTAATTGGTCAGCACCATCATATCTTAAGGAGCTTATCGTACCATATTACCCTACTAGAGCCTTCAGCTACAAAGCACCTCTCCTATGGAACCAGCTTCCACTTTCAGTCAGGGGGGCAGACTCTCTCACTAAACTTAAGAGTAGGCTTAAGACTTTCCTCTTTGATAAAGCCTATAGTTAGGGCCGACTCAGGTTTATAGTTAGGGCCGACTCAGGTTTACAGTTAGGGCCGACTCAGGTTTACAGTTAGGGCCGACTCAGGTTTACAGTTAGGGCCGACTCAGGTTTATAGTTAGGGCCGACTCAGGTTTATAGTTAGGGCCGACTCAGGTTTATAGTTAGGGCCGACTCAGGTTTGCCTTGGACCAGCCCTTAGATATGCTGCTATAGGCCCAAACCGCCGGGGGACTACACGGAGCTCCTCTGTCCTCCCCTCCATCTGTATGCATTCACGTCCAATTAATGCATGTTACTATCTTGGCTTCTTCCCTCGATGTCCTTATGTGCTTTCTCGCCTCGCAGTATTCCTTGGATCTTGGGTATATCTGCACCGTGGCTGTGCCTGCTGCCCTGATCCTGCCTGACACCCACTGCCATTTTATGTATTTACTATATGTATAATTTCTGTCACATGGATTGAAAATGTTATAATTGTATTAAGTTGTTCTCCATGAGGTTCCTTATCTAATGCAAGGGTCCAAGCACAATCTTATTATTTTCACAATGTAAGTGTAGTCCCCTTTGAATGAGGATTTATAAAGTAATGTCAAACTTACAGGAGGGGAGTTGTAGCGGATGCATGGTGAGCTGCCGCAGGAACTGTCCGTCACTACATTGGAAGCGCTGGGGACTGGCACTGGACATGCTGAGGGAAAGAAATACAGATGATTTATCATGTTTTCAAGTTGTACGATGTGTAGACGTGTAGAAGAGTAAGTTATCTTGCTTGGGACTGTGAGCTCTGTGCTTACATTTTTTAATGGTGGATGGCAGCTCCAGGAACGGATGGCTAAAAAAAGCGTCTACAGAGTGATGGGACAGAACAGATCAGAGAGCACAGACAGATTTCAGTTTATGTAAGAAACATACCTGAATAACACATTCATCATTCGATGTTTAAATAAATGACTATTATGTTTTCACTCACCAAAGTCCATCCTGTCTTTCTGATTCCTCTGCAGCAGCCCAAGCAGAAGGTGGCCAAGTTGCTGGGATGTCTCCCTCGGGATGCTGGTTAATCAGAGCATGGGAATATTAATTATTTGTTTCTTGTGGGGAGAAAAAACAACAATCTTACAAGTGCATGTCACACTATGTGAGATGGATCAAATGAAGTCTTGGTAGCCACCCCCCAACCGCATTTCGCAAAGACCCGTCCCACTCTGTCTCTGACAGTAGTAGCTAGTACTCCTGGCCTTCTTCGCAGATTTTCACAAGTTTATTGCTGAGCAAGATTGCTGGAAGGTTGGTAGGGTTAATGATTTCAACTCAGATGTGGATAGTTTCATAAGTATGGCAACCCTCTTGTATAGTGCTCTCAAATATAATTACAATGTCCTGATTATGGGAGAAAAATGTGTTTTGAAAATGTTGCTAATGCACATTGCCTATATGGATGGAATAAAACTACAGATCTGTTGGAGATTTACATTTTGATGTGGTGTCATGTTTAACTTAATGTTAACCTTAATGTTAATATGGTACACTGATAAACAAGAAAATGTAAAAATGGCACTTCATGTCAAGGTTGCTGACCTTATCTGCAGGCATGCTAGTGGCTCTGTGAGGCTGTACTGAGGGACAGGAGAACATTGAGCTAAATGCTAACGATGATGCTAATTTTGCCATATTCACCTTCCATGTTAGTTGAGAATGTTAACAGTTGCTGAAGCTGATGGGATTATCATTAGTTTTACAGGTATTCGGTCATAAACCAAAGTAATGGACAAATAAAAAGTTTGACCTAATGAGGGTATTGGGTGAAAGGCAGAGTCGTCAAAGGGATTACAGTGTAACATGATTGTGTGTGCCAAATTACAGAACAATTCCTCCAAAAGTGTTGCAATATTTCGCTAAATAACAGAAACTTAATAACAGTAACTGCTGGTGGGACTAGAGGAAAAGTCAGGGGATCACCAACATATGATTCATCGTCTGGGAGCCAGGAATGCTTGTAAAATATTTCATGGCAATCCATGCTATCGTTGTTGAGATACAGTATTTCAGTCAGGACCAAAGTGGTGGCTCGAATATGGCATCCATAGAGCCATGCTCATACCATGGATACAAACAACAGGCTCTGCACTGGTCTCAAAGACTGGCCCACAAATTCTTCTCAAAACGGTCACCTTTCATCTGGGACAGCCCAAATCACACACTGTAAAAAGGAGCCTCAAAGCAAAAAAGAAGAGGTTTTGTGGCTTACATCGGTTGGAGATTCTTGTTCTTTTCATAGAACATCCTCAAGTCTTGGGGACTATTGGCCTGCAAATATTTATATAGAAATTAGATGCACAAACACACATATCTACAAATACATTTGTAATTTATTTGATGTGCGCAGTATTAACCTGGAACGGTGGCTTGCCGACCAGACACTGGTAGAGGACTGTCCCTATGCTCCACAGGTCGGCCCTGGCATCATAGTTCTGGGACATGATGACCTCTGGGGCCTGAGGGAGGAAAGGCCAGGTTAAGATCCAGAGCAGGGAGAGTTATGCAACACACTGCTAATGAAGCTGCCAGGTCATCTAACTATAAAGCAAGGAATGTACTGTATGTCTGTCCATCTGTTCTTTGGATATCTCAAGAACCGCTCATCTGATCTACTCCACACTTAGTGTATTGCTGGGGTGCTTTTTAGAATGTGCATTGGATTTTTTTCCGATAACAAAATTTGAGTAAACAAGCACACAGCGTTCTGTGCAGCAGTGGGAGCAGAGCTTCAAGCTCAAACCAAACAGGCATTATTTGGATAAACTGACCACATATTGAGATCTAAACGATTACTTTCTTGCAGGAAAACATATTCAAACTTCCAGTAAAAAAGTGACATATTCACAGCTTTTATTAACAGTAGTCAAAACTCTATTTCTGAAGAAAAACTATTAACTATTAGTAAAACTATTTTTACGGCACAGCAAAAGTCCTGCACACAAATATGTGTACTTTAAGTGAAGAGTGGCAGTATCAGTACAACGGACTTTACTTAACGTCCGTTCAAGTTAGAGCTTTCAATTCATAATTCTGAATAGTTAAATGAATAATATTTCATTATATTTTATGAGCAGAATCTGATCTCTCTGTCATGTAAATGTAGTACTTCAATGTTATCCTCAGTATACTACAGCAAGTAGTATACAGCTAAGTTGCATATTCTAAACAAGTTGTTTGGGGGTACAGTGACTAAGACTAAGAACATAATTCGGTCATTTTTATATCTAAATATCCTAATAAATCTATACAGTGGTTAGGGGTCCCTGGTGGTTTTTCCTCGAGAACCAATTATTTTTCCAGGGGCAGATTTAGTAATGTGGGGGTTCTTTCTGATATTCACTATTCATAGTAAAACTATTAATACACACAATACAAAAACCTGCTTACTTCAAGTGAAGAGTGAAAGAGAGGGATTATCTGCACAATATACTTAATGTCTGTTTAAGGTGGAGCTTTCAATTCTAATATGATGCTGGAAAAGTTTATGAATAATAATACATCATATTGTAAATGATATATTTTTGCCAAATCTGAAATGTTACCAGTAACATTTCCCGGTTAATTGTACTGCTACAAAGATTTCGTTTGAAGCAGAAGTACACAGTAAGGTGTATACGGTTGAGTTGCATATTTTGTAGGTGCTTTGGGGCCTTTTGTAAGTTATTTCAGGGTACAATGAGTTAGACTAGTAGCATAACTTGATATTTACATATAATAAATCTATAGGTGTTTGGGGCCCTTTTAGAAAGGCGGCCCCAGGCAGTTGCCTCACTTGGTTAAGTCTGCCCCTGGTGTTGTTGTTTTTTCATGTATGTCATGGCGGGTGTATTGCTGAGGATCACAGGAAGAGCAGCGTCGAGTGTGTTGTTTGCATGAGCGGTTCTTGAGAAAGGCAGCAACACTACAGGCCAAACATTGGGCCCGTTGTGAACAGGCATGTTCTGAACGGACACTGCACTAGTTTTAAAATGACAGACCTCAGCTGCAATGCTTCACACACAAAACATACACAGTGAAACACACTGACCATGTACATGGGTGACCCGCACAGTGTGGCCGCCATCATGTTGCTCTGGAGGTACCGTGCAAAGCCAAAATCAGCTGCAGAACAGAAGCATGAAACAAACCTGTCAGTATACATTTGTTATTATTACTAGGAACACAAACCAGTATTGCTGGACACTGGAGAAAGCCTGAGAGACAAACAGGAACAGCAACACATGCATAAAACAGTCTTTCACTTCAATGCATTAACTACAATACTCTAGTTTAAAAATAAGACGTTTTGAGTGTGGATTGCAGAGTAGCTATTTGTTTGACAGTGGATGTGTACAGAGAAAATGAAATTCTCTTCTATACCCAGTGCATTTTTTGTCTTTAAGGAATTGTTTTATTGCAGCTATAAATTTGGAATCAATAGATGCTCTACATTGTTTTTACTTCAGCCCTCTGACACAGTTATGAAAGGACTTTTTCTATCTAATTCGGTCACCTATTTTGATGCGGATGCCACTGATGTTGGACTTCTTGCGACCCACATATGACAGCAGGATGTTCTGCGGTTTCAGGTCCCGGTGGATGATTCCTTTGCTGTTGAGGATGCGCATGGCAGCAGCAATCTGCTGGAGGAAAACCCTCAGTGTGTCTTCTCTCAGAGTCCCCTTTGCTAAAGAAGAGGAGAGATAAAGAAATGATGATTAGTGAATGTAAACAACTTTTGTTTGTTTACAAGAAAACTCCACAGGGCACCTTTAAGTAAACCAGCTCATTATGATGCACTTTCTTGCCTTTTGTTTCCCTGGATAACCGTCTTAATGATGACCATTCAGGTGCTTCCTGCTGCCTCATGAAGCACATGAATGACTGGTTTCCTTGATTTGTACTCACATGATGCAAGATTTAATACAATTAAATTAGAGTGACTCCTCACGTTGCAGTTTACATCCATGTCCGTCCAAAGTGTCATCCTTTTGTCATTTTATCCTTTTAAATATTTGTGTGAAATTGTAATAATTAGTGTATGAATCCTAATCGGTCCATCATTGAGTTGATGGGACGTTTGTGCCAAATTTGGAAGAAATTCCCTCCAGGCGTTCCTGAAATACCACGTTCACCGAAATGGAATGGATGGACGGACAGACAGATTAACAACCTGAAAACACAACGTCTCTGGCCACGTCTGTAGCTGGCATGGAGGCATAAAAAACTGCATTATCCAAAACTCCATAATTCCACAATCAGCCTCACTTGATTTAAGATAATAATTGGCATATTATAGTAATAATCCTTAGGTAAACGGAGTAAATTGAGGCAGTGAAGGTCCTATTCCCTGGTGGTAGTGAAATAAATCCAATCCAGTGTGAGACTAAGAGGATTCCTCTCTCTCCCTCTCACTCTATCAAGTCATTGTGATTACAGTGCAGCCATGGATCAAACCAGTAAGCTTACCAACATTAATCTAGGATTTGGGGGTTTGCGGCTCTCTGCCCACCACAGTGGACCAACTAATAGTGACATCCTCTTACTTAATGGAAGATGGCCGTTACCTACACATTCTTCACAGACTTGGTGAAACATGTGAAATGAACACAGAAGCCCTCCACTGATGAGACCGCAGTCACAATGACTAACGAGTTCAAGACCAGCAGCCAGTTGGGTCTCCAGAGCAGAGTAACACTGGTGGTTATGACAGCTGTGGGGTCGTAGGAGTTGTTCAGTAATACTCAAGACTCGTGGACCCCCCTGTCACCAACAGGTCTGAGCGTGACCCATTTTGTAACCAGCAAGTTTGTACATGTGGGGCAGGTACATTATGCAAAAGTAGACCAATGAGGGAGCTGTTCCAGCAACACAATCAGGCTGTACAGAACAGAGGGGTAAACACCTGGGGTTATCTAACAGGTGTATTGGCAGACTGCCATTCATTTGGAGGGATATGAGATTCCAGGAGCCAAACTGATTTCAACTCTATGAAACTATTCACAACATTGTGAGTGTGCAGCGAGTGTGTGGTGAGTTCTCGTTCTGAAGCTCAAATGCTGGGACAGGAGACTGGGTAACAGAGACCCAGAGGTGTTCGGGAGAACTGTTCAGTTTAGTGTCCCAATGAAAGATCATGTGCATTGTGGCTATTGTACAGCAACTATAAAGACTTTCAGTCAAAGTCCACTTGCTGGAGTTCCTCCTGAGATTTCACCACATGTGATGTGGCAGGAAAGGGCTGCAGCTAAAAACTCTGGAAGAAATCCAGTAAGTTAAACTTGAGTTAAGATTTTTCAGTCAATCTCCATTTCTATGGTCAAGAATGAACCCTACGAGCTCATTTATGCTGATCATTAAAGTGCAACAGGTATTTATCGATAACAACAGTTAGTGTTGTGTTGCCTCGATGGCATTGCAGCATAGTATTTAAGTTATTATGGTAGTGATCTTTAAACACTGTTTCCTTTAATGTCTGTTTAAAAGGACTGCATATAAGTGTATTTAATCCTATGGTTGACCAAATCAGGAATGTCATTCACTCCGAGGATTATAAGAGACATGGATTTAATAGAGCCTTTTGCAGATTGTGAACAATGATGACGTATGCAATTGTGTGCATGCAGTTTAGCAACAGAAGTACGTCGCAGTGCAACGGCTTGTCAAGCTACACAAGGGCAGTAACCACCAAAGACTGCTCATGCAACCTAAACAACGGAACATTCTAGAGCTGTGTGCTATTGGTGAGTGGATAGAATATATTAACCTAGCGTGTAACGTTACACCCGCGAGAAACAACGAGCATACAGGTCACTACATGCTTTGGATCACGTTATCTGTGGTCATGTATACAACGTCAAATACCATGAAAGAGACTCAGAGTTTTACGTTTGAGTTTAAAAATGGCAAACACAAACGCAAACATCTTTGCAGCCATAGACTCTCAGCCTAATGCATTGGTAGTTGCTCGTACTGACTGAAGCTGTTAACAAAAATAGAACATGTGTGTCGTGGTAAAAGCTTTCTATCAATTTCAAATACATATTGATCTGAGTTTATTATCTACGCCAACCATCTAGAAAGGTTGCAACGAGCAACCACAGGCTGAAAGTCACCAGTTAACAAGTTCACTTGTTTAACCGAAACACCTGTTGCTCTTAAACGGTTGTGATCCTGTCTGAATTCTGTAGAACATGAGTCCGCTGTTGCAATATCGATTCCTACAACCGAACATGCAACAACCAGACATGTTGATGCTGGTAACAGTTTTACTTTAATGTTTAAAGCTTGCTGGCTCGTCTGGATGGCTGATGGGGCAAAACGCCACTTCTGTTGCAAACGTGCGTGCCTATTTTTGATGACATCGACTGTAAAAAGGGTCAATTACTGTCATCTACACTGCATACGAAATTTGGATATCGCTTGCAAATTCAGACCCAAGCTCTCAGGCCATGTCCACATTACTCCGTTTTTGTTTGGAAACACATATGTTTTGCCACGTTTACACTGAGCAGCCACACTACGCCGGAGTTTTGGAGCACCCTAAATGGAGGAGTCTGAAAACACCCCCGAGGTTGGAGGTGTTTGAAAACTCCGGGGTTGCGTTTCAGTGTGGACGGTCAGAAACTGATGCGTTTAGAAAAAATTACGCCCACACCCGTGTTCGCTACTGGATTGGTTCTTAGCAACCATGACGTCTCCGTCCCTGATTCGTCACACTCACTATCACGTGACCCGTACCCAGAAGAAAATAAACAGGCAGGGCGACCAGCGATTCATTTCAACATGGATAACGAATGGCAAGCCTTGCTTGCGTTGTTGTCTGTACTAGCAGCAATTGTGGAGTTAAATTCGTCATTTTACAATGCTGCTACTGCCTACAGGCGGAGGAGGCAAGCTATTCTTCGAGCGATGAGCGACAATTCCCGAGTCCAGAGGCGTTATCGGCCGTACATGGAGCGCCGGTTTTGGGTGAGGCCAGGAAGAACGTGCGCCTAGTGGAATAATTTCATCAATGAAGTTATGATTTCCGAAGAATGGCGAGAAAACTTTCGAATGTCCAGATTGGCATTGATCAACCTTAGCGAAATGTTATGTCCGCATGTGGAGGGAGCAACAACCACGATGAGGGCACCCGTGGACGTACTTACAAAAGGTAGCGTGCACGTTGTATTACCTGAGTGACGAGGGCAGACTCCGGAAAACCGCTAATGCATTTGGACTATCTCGACAAGTTGTTTCAGTCATCAACCGACAAGTCTGTAGGGCCATCACCGTCTTCCTGGGTCCCAAGTACATCCGGAAACCGAGTATCGAGCCGGAAGTGAGGGACCTTGTGGTCAACTTCTTCGAAACACACGGTATGCCACAATGCTTGGGGGCCATTGACTGTACACATATCGAAGTGAAACAACCACGTGCTAACTCTACAGACTACATCAACAGAAAGGCGAAACATTCTTTGAATGTACAGGCCGTGTGTGACTACAAATACTGTTTCATGGACGTTGTTGTGAAATGGCCGGGAAGTGTTCACGACGCGCGTATATTCTAATGAGAAGACATGCTGCACTAACGTTTTACTTCTTCTGTTTGGTAGCCTTGAGAGACCTTAGTCTGTAAGTATGTATTTATGAAGCATGAAAAGATTTACGTAGATATATTCTATTCGCTCTTTTAGTAGAACATTAGTGCTAATCGCGGTTAGCATTTCTCCATTGGCAGTAATGTTAAAATTAGCTTAGAAGCTAGCTAGTCTGACATGTTACATGCTGGCTATAACATGGATTGTTTTGTATTCATGTACATATGTGTATATGGACAGTTTGTAAAGCCATATTTCATATTGTTTCCACAGTTTTACAAATAAGAAAGATTCACACTAAAGTCTTGAAACTCTTCTGTGGATTCCATGGTCTTTATTTCACGGATCTACTGTTAGCGATCTGCTAAGCTTTCCTGCACGAAGCAAGAGCAGAATAGAGTGAGAGACGTGTGACAGACATGTGTTGACCACATTGATGGACCCATAATCTAGTAAACGTTTACGTGTAAGTGTTGATTTTAAAGTAAAGTTGATGTGAGAGGGAGAGAAAGACCCGCAGCGCTGCGGGTCCAAGTCTGAAAAATAAAACTTCTAAAAAACTTTCCACGAACTGTCTGTTTGAGTTTATAGAGGAATATTTTAGAGGAAGATCTTAAGTATCAAATACAACCTTTCATTATTAAAGACTACTTTATTACTCTGTCGTATTTTTTTAAACGAAGCAACCAATCCACTTCCTGTTTACACCGTCACGCGCATGCCCAGTGTACGTTAATGGTCACGTGCTGTCCGCCTTCGAAGGTTGCCGTGTGGATGCAGATCAACTCGAGAATGATGCTGAAACGCCCGTGTGGACGGAGATCATGTCTATTTGACAAATCTGCTTCCAAATAGAAACGGAGTAGTATGGATGTAGCCTCAGAATGAGACACCCTACACCCATGATGTCACTGACAGCAAAAAGATGGCTAGACTCCAGTGGTAATGCAAACCTAGTGGTTGAAACAGTAAAGTAACGGGGGCCATCACTCGGCCTTGAGGACTGTACTGTTGGCAAGCGATCTGGATTGCCTACTGTTCTTGATTTTTAATGATTGACGATTGGTCGGCTCTGAAATATGCAAAACACAACTTCCAATGTGCATTATATTTAATTTCAGCTTAAGCAGACTTGTTGCTGTATGACTAGAAATGCTGACCTTTGTTATAGACTATCACAGAGGCACAAATACTGTGTTGTCTGGCTCTGAAACAGAGAAGGAAGCCTTTGTAAAAAGCTGTAGTGGTTCCCACACTCACCTCCCCCACACAGAAACATACAAATATCCACTCAGACACACAGTAATATCCCACATGATACAGAGTTACAGTATTCTACAAACTATCCATCACACATAGAAAATAAATGCACACATCAGCTCACAATAGCTGCAGTCACATGGCTTTTCCTCCTCTGCAGCAGGAGTGACTTTGTTTTGATGAAAAACAAATGTGTGTTCGGCAGACAGATTAGTGTGATGCTTACCTTGCAGATAGTCGGCAAGATCACCTCCGTTACAGTACTGTGTGGGGAGACAAACATCGCTATCAGCCATAACTAAATTCAGGTTCAACAATGTCAAGCTGTGAAGTTTGGTCTTATGCATGCGTGTGTGTTTGAGTGCGTCTGTGTTAGTTCTAATCCTAGCCCAGGTAATGGCAGGCTCATCAATTCATCTAGTGAAAGACTGTAGCTTTATCTGTGCTAGAGTGCAGTCAGTTCTCAAGAGGAACGACAAGAACTGATGAACGGCATTGGTGTAGAAGGGTAAGAGAGAGTGAGTGGGTAAGCAAAGATGAGAGGCTGAATTAAGCTATAGTCCCCTTCTGCTCAGTGTAACCCTGTTTACTTCACCCTGGTCCCTGATTCTGAGGTGAACTTCCTGTACTAACGGGGGACATGTGAAAGGAAAAGCAATATAAAGCCCACGTCAGAACTCTACTAGAGGGATGAACAGCATCCTTCCAAGATATATGACCTCATTTAGTGTTTTGCTGATGGTGGTGGAGAGTGCTGTCTGATTGAGTTTATTCTTTGCCTGAACTAGGGCGCTTCAGCACTGGGTCTTTTTTTTTGTTTTTTTAAAAATCGGTTTTCCGTTTCAGAGCAGAAGTGCGATTCCCTTGCTTGGCGTCGCCAGCTTTATCCTTTACCCTTTACTTTTACACTTCTACAGTTTTTAAGGCAAGACAGTAACCTTTTAGATTCTCCATATGGCATTACCCAAATAACACCCATTTTGGAAATTATTTTTTGGAACTGTGAGGAGCTGATCCATTGACAGCTGATCCAGACACACAAGATCCCAAAGGATTATTGATGGAGTATAGAGTAGAGCTATGTTAACATAGATAAAAACAAGATTTTAAGGTTTTCAGGGAATAGGATTCCTAGAAAACAGAGGGCCGTGTTTTCAGTGAGGAACTTAAGGTGCAGTCAGTTTGTTTTGGTGTTGCGAAATGAGCAGAGAGAGTCGGGGAGGATGCAGGTGTGAGGTTGTGAGCAAACTAAGAGAGAAATTATTGACACGTCTTTATTGTTACAAAAAAGAGCAGAGGATGAGAGGCTGACAGGGAGGGGGGCGACAGGACAGAGGCCTGCCAAAGGGGGACGAACACATGCTGACAGACATCATTTATGTAACAAGTTACAACGAAAACAAGTTTTTCCCAAACACATGTGACAACACTTGAGAAGAGGATACGAGCTGTGACTCATCAAATATCCAGACAGACACGTTTCTATACATACCTCCATGACCAGGAAAACAGAGTTGGGTGTTTCCTGGAAGAGAAGAGACACAGAATCAGATGCTATTTGTCCTGAAGCAGCAGTCAGCTCAACCCCACAGCCACTACAACCAATACACAGCAGTAACACCAGCACTTGCTGCTTTTGGGGGGGGGGGGGAAGATTACATAACGATACAA
>NW_022280094.1:1239516-1257567 GCF_004355925.1 Anarrhichthys ocellatus
GGTAAAGTGACACACAGACGTAGATGCTAGTGAGGACTGGCCATCATCACAGCAGAACATTGTTACACAATCACAGAACACCAATAGTAACAAACAGTGACAACAGTACTTCTAAGAAGAGCTGCTGCCTGGAGAAACGTTTATTTCATGTTGTTGTCTCTGGCTGCTGCTGCAGTTGCCCGACTTTGGTTTGTTGCCTAATTGCTCAGCAGTGAGATGCATTCCAAGAGGCAGGTGCTGACAGTAGCACACAGGGCAGCCTGTGTGTGTGTGTGTGTGTGAGGGCTGAGAGGAAGTAGCTGCTCACAGTTATGAAAGTAACGACCTCTTGAACTGTTTACACGAACACATGTTTTCTAGAAGGCACTGTTCACACATTGGCTGCATCTGAAATAAAAAAATAAAAGCTGGTGGACTTCGGACATTGATAGCTCGCTGGTGAGGGCTGGGCTCCAAAACATTCCTTTCCAGAACTAAATATTCCAAAACAACTGATATAAATAGACCCCTCTGTCATCATAACCTTGTCACACTCATGTAACCGGAGAATCTGCAGGCTGGACGGAAGGATGACATGACTGCATCATCCTGAGTCTTAGAAACTGACAGCACAATGCACACAAAAACACTTGACACTGCCAAGAAGAGTCCATGTGAGACAAATCAGCACTGGGTCTGGTTAGTCAGTGAGTTATTGCGTCACACTCGAGCTCCGGGATTTCATTATACAATATGGGGGATGGGATATGTCCAAACTGGAGAGGGTGGAGAAGAGTGTGTGTGTGTGTGTACCATGGGGAGGGGGGAGGTTTTGCATTTGTGGTGAGCCAGTGTGCTTTTGTCACGCAAGCGAGAAGTGTAATTTGGGGTATTCTGGGTAAACTGGTGTCATTTGGGAGTTAAGTCTGTGCTTTGACATAACAACCCACACGGGATGGCGGCAGCAAGAAAACAGTTACTGTGTGCAGAGGACAAAAGGTCAAGACTTCAGTGTGGTTCCATCTCGGGTCACAGATGTGCTGATATGGCTATGTACAGTACACACACAAAACAGCGTGCAGAGAAAGAAAGATTACGTCCCGTCTGCGAGAACGTAATGAGTCGTAGCAATAAGGCACTTTCATGTGAAGCGCAGAAACAGCGAACAACAGACATTTTTATGGAATTATTTCATCCGTATTCAAAACTTTGTAAGGTGCAGAGTGGAATTATGGTCCTCAAGAAAACTTGTTATGCAAGAGAGACACATGAACTGAAGATCATGCGAGTGTATTTGCTCATGTGCTGAACAAACATGTTACACACCGAGTTGCACCAACAAGGATTCATTTTGAAATTCGAATAAATCATGGTTTGAGAATTGAGAAAGATTCCATTCAAAACTCTCTTTTAACGTGTTTATTTTACCCTAAACTTAGATTCAATTTGATTCTGTCGCACCAAAACTCCAATTTGATCCAGTATTGATGTTAAAGTTTTGTTAAACTCTGATTAATTTAATCTAATACCAGTTCTAATCATTGTAGGTGCCACCCTGCCTGAGTACATGTTCCATCCATATGACTGTGTGTGTGTGCCTCGCTGAGCAGTGACAGTGTTTTCTTCTGAGCTTCTGTCCCAGCCCGCTAAATGTCTGGAAAGCAAAGCTGTGTAAAGGAATGTGGACAGAGTCCAGGGGGGTTCTAACATACTGCAGGGGCTTTCTAGGAAAACCCACGGAGCTCAAAAACCCCTCTGAAACCATCCAAGAACATGTAATTCCCCTTTTCTTCTCAGCCCTCCTTATGTCAGTCTTGCCTCAATACCTTATGTAATTAGGGCACGCACGCACGCACGCACGCACACACACACACACACACACACACACACACACACACACACACACACGGCTGGGGGCCCCTCTCCAGGCCAGAACACAATGTTCATTGGGAGCAACATTAGCTTTTGTGAAGATTGACACACAGACTAAAACATTTCATAACCAAACTCCAGTGGTGCACGCTCACACGCTGCCACCTCGGCTATGTGTACAAAGCAAGGGGAATGTCAGATAACACATTCAGAGGGAGACATTACCCCACTGTGCCTTTATAGAGCAAAGAGTTGTTTGTTGCTTTATTAATGATCTGAAAGTTAAATACAGCTTTATTATAAGTATTTATTAGGGCTGTACACAAATCAGAATTGTTTTAATTTGAATCAGATTTGGCTGTTCAAAACGAAGATCGACTCGTTCCTTATTTTGATATCGACTATCAGAACACCCATCACCCTTCATACCTGTGCTCTTTTAAACCGTTTAATCATAAAAACATTGGTTGTACAAAGTTCTTCATAGATAGCCACTTAAAATGACTTAACTTGAACTATTTCAAATTGACTGAGGGGTCACCTAAGGATGATAAAACGCTATCCTTGCAGTATTTGGCAGTTGGGGGATTTCAAAGTCTGGCCACCTTAAATTAAATCTTTGTTAATGATTTTTCAATCTAAAAGCAAAACAAACAGACCTCCTGTTATCTCTGTTGTCCCTCCACAAAGATCCAAACTGCAAAGCTGTGCTGTGCAGCATGGGTGAGAGAGAGGAAAGAGAGCCAGCCATAGAGCCCTGAGAAAAAACACCTTATAATTAGCCCGTCTAGTCCCACACTGCTGCAGCTTGCTTAACGTTAACATCTCCATGAAGGAGGACGGGGAGCAGCTCAGTGTGTGTTTAAGACCGTCATTAAAAGCAGCGAACGAGCAGAGTTCCTCCAAACTACAGGCAGGATGAGGACCTGCAGTCTGTCCCACATGCAGCCCTGCAGCCTCATGTGTGCAGGTACTCTGTGAGACAGGCAGGGAGCAGCTACTTCTGTAGCAGCTGCTGATTCTCCTGAAAGCAGCCGCAGGTTTGCAGCATTCATAAAAGCTGGCAGACTTTTAAACAAAAAAACTTTATAATGTTAAGTTTTAAACATTTTAAAACTTCAACAGTTAATGGTCATTTCCATTAATGCCATTTGCCTCATCAGTGTGCCTCATATTTTACAGTACGCCCAGAGGCCTTCTACACATTAGGGGCTTGAAGAATACACGAAAATGCAAAATACTCTGCTTTGAATATTTTGTATTAAAACTATTCACACCAGCAGTGGATTAGAGCAGCAGATATTAAGACGATCACCACTCACAAACTCTGACTACTCAGCCAGACCGGCCAAACCAAATGCCACCAAAGGCCGTGTGACCACCCGAGGAAGAGGGGGAGGAGAGCTGTGATAAGAGCTAAGCTAACACAGCTAGGACCCAAGGTTATTTAACCAGCCTGCTCCTGGCTAAAGTCCAGTCGCTGGAAAGTAAAATGGAAGACTCCGTGAGAAGAGGGGAGGCGGGCTCTGTGGTTACATCAAGGGTGCTTGGTGTTCAAAGGTAGTCAAAGTTGTAAGACAATAGGCCGTTCTCATTTTCCAGTTTGTGCAGCCTTGATTTCTTTCTTCACCTCCTCTCCTCTCATATTCGTCTCACCCTTGTGAGATGCGAGCGAAGGAGGCAAGAAGGAGAGGCTGGTTCTCCAGCACATCAAAGACAACCTCCCAGCCAGCCTGGACCCACAACCAGTTTGTATACAGAGCCAACAGATCCACAGAGGATGGCATCTCCACTGACTCCACTCAGCCCTCACACATCTTGAAAACAACAACAACTACATAAGAATGAGGTTTATTGATTTCACTCTCCCCCATGAAACTGATTGGTTAACTTATCCCTCTGGGCTCCAGTTCATCACTCTGCAACTGGTTATTAGACTTCCTCACAAACACACCCCAGGCAGATCCAACACCAAACACATTTCATGGGAACTCATCTTCTAGCTTTTAGGATATTTCATTACCAACAGACTAACAGACATTGTGACACTGCTAGTGTGGCTAACATTGTTCTGTGTAAATCTGTCTATTCTGAACCAGATCTTAGTCAGGGTTAGGGCTGGGGTTTGATTATCAAAAGACTAGAAAATAAGAAAAATCAGGCCTTAGTTTGCAGAATTATGCTCGAGCATTACTTTTATATTTGAAAGAGAAGATACTATGCAGTGCATACTGCCCACACAGTATTTAGGTTTAGCTATTACACAGGATTCATTTAGTCTGACCTCTACATTGACCCAATCTCCAGCCCCATTTGGACCTAGTCTTAAAACGGCACACATTTGAACTCCATATGGTTAGCTTCGGCTATAACTGTGTCATAGTACCTGTAGCCCTGAACCATAGGGGAACCACAGCATCAGAAGCATCACGCTTAACAAAAGGTCAAACAGATGGTCACTCTTTATGAGGCTCCTATTGACTCAAAGACTTGCCCTTTGGCCTGTAGTTTACACCACAGAGAGGTCAGAAGGCTGGGTTCATGGGTCATTATCATCACCATACCCTGAGTATTACAGCTGCTTTTCAGCTGTCAGGCGCTCTACTGTTTTCAACGTAAGTGCTTTCTTAATATATATACCTCCTCAACGCAGATCCTCACTGTCTGCATCAACCGTTTAAATGAAGTCGTTTCATGCCTGTCCACATGTTGGAAATGCTTTAATGGACAGACAGTAAAATCGCTGCCTTTTCTAATCAAATACAGGCTATGCGTGACCAGACAGTAGCACAGACCAGCACGGGCTACATTTGCTGTTCTGTTGGGTAAACCAAGTCCTACAGCACAGAGGACCAATAACAACAGCAGCTGGTGAGGCTGGGAGAAGCCAGACTGGGGATTCAAGAAGTGTCGCTGAATAATATAACGTGTGGAAACAAAAAAAGTGAGGACTGTACAAAATGATCTGGGAATGGAAACGATAAAAGAGAGGGGGGGGGTATTGGTTTCCAAAGGGCTGAAACACACCAGACTCTATTGACAGTCACCAAGAGAGGAAATGCACATCGTTACACAACGCAACAGACAGACCATTGCTGCAGGGGACGGGAAAAAAGAGCCGGCTGGTAAGAAAATGAGATGGGGAAACAATGTCGGGACCTGCCCAGTACATGTTACAGGCAACAGAGGCAGAGGGGACAAAGCAGGCGTACACAGACCCAGAAAGAGGAAGTGCATGAAGAAAGGTACTCAATCCAAACAGTTGACAACCCAGGATCCAATAATAAATCTCTACAAGTTCTATTTCAAACACTACCAACAAATAACATCACTAATGCACTATAGCAGTGGAAGAAACAAGACCGGTGATGAATGCTAGAAACAGTCATCTTTGAAAAATAAAATACACAATCTAATAGTCTGCCCCCAGAGACGTGTATTCATTTTTAAAACCCTTTTTTAATCCAGCGGGATCTGAAAGTGCACGTGTCAGGAATATGTGATCCCTGACTCCGATAGATGCCGAGCTCCCAACCAGAGGACAAAAGTCATCTGAGAGATTTGTGCTCATTTAACTTGCCTCAACCCAACGAGTGGAGTGTATATGTGACCGTGTACTGACAGTACGGGCACATACTTCACACTCATACTGCACATTTCCCTCAGGCTACACAGTTTGGCCAAAAGCCTTCAAACAACTTTGTTTATGTGATGTTCCTTGTGATCGATTCTTAGAAATGCATGGAATTGCAGTTTCACACCCAGCTTTTTGCAATCCCAACTTTTGAGAAGTCTTGCCCCATGATGATGGACCGATCGACTGACCAAGTATTGCAAAGCAGTGTGGTTCATTAGTCACATGAGCACCGTGTTCTGCACCGTATAACTAAAGATTAGTATTCAGAGAGCATGGCTCATATGCAAAACTGTATAAGGCGGATATGTCTGATCATGTCCTGTAAAGTATCCACCGCGGACGGAAAGACTTCAGCTGTTCTGTAGACGCTTGCAGGTGAATACAAACAGATACTCGACTAACTTTACTCATTTTAGTGATAATAACCCAATTATTATATTATATAGACTGAAATGACTTGATCATTACATTCAGAAACATTGGTAATAAGGACAAACTGCTGGTAAGTCACTTCAATTACACAAGTAAGGCAGAAGATGTTCTCTCATTGGATGCTGTTGACAGCTCTCAGCCTCCCCTTTGCTGAGTTAACGTGGTGTTATCACATGTTGAGAGTGAGAAGAATGTCCAGAGATACTGAATGAAGGGATTGAGATACTGATGTGGTCTTCTAGCATTAGGTGATCACTACTCAACTGCTGTTCAGCTGCAATCTACCTAAAGCTGATTCTTTATTGGCTAACAGACTTATCACTCTGTTTTTAACATACAAAAAAAACACACAAAATTAAAATAGTGTTAAAAATATAATGAACCATCTTTTGCTGCACCTACAGACTGGTGGTAATCTGTGTTTACCCAATTAAAGACAATAGTTTCATAATGTTTGTCGAACTCGCGTAACTAAGCTTCTTAAAATTCTTTCTGACATCACAGATTGTGCCTTTGACTTGGTTGTCGGTTCTATCCCAGGCTCCTCTATGTCAAAGTGTGCTCGAGCGAGAGAATGAACCCTAAGCTGCTGCCCTGGACGCTTTACAACAGCCCACTGTTCCTCATGCTTAGGATGGGTTAAATGCAGAGGTAGGTACCTGTATGTATATGTATACCTGTATGTATATGACAAATGTCCTTTTTGACTTTATGGGGTGCAGCTGGGTATAAAGGGCTCAACTGTCGCCATGGTGCCTTCTGGCTTAAACCCTGTGTTGTCAGGTTTATGGTAGAAGCTTTGCTAAGGCCGACTCAGCCAGCTGAGAGGAGAGAGACAGAGGGCAGTCTTACTCAGCACTAAACTGAAGGACTAGCCTACAGCAACATCGACCGTCTTCATTTGTGGATGTAGATTCCTTTGACTAGATCCAACTTTTTCGAACACTGGAACAAACAAGGTCTCAGAGTGTTGCAAACAACACTCAATGGAGACAATTACTGAAATACTATTGAATACTTCATTCTCCATTAAGCTTGTATCAAATTGACTTACCTGGACATCATAAAGTGCCACAATGTTTTCATGCTGCAGCTCCTGAGCAGCAACAGAACAGAAAAAGAAGATGCATTAACACAAACATGAAGTTAGCTCCAGCAGCTAATGGAATCACCTTCACAGACATTTCTATCGAGGAACTTGAGGCTCCTTTTTGTCAAAGGTGCAGACTAACAGAAGGTCAATGTCAGATCATTCTTTAAATACATTGAGGAGATAAGTGAGAGCCAATTAAGCGTTAATGCTCACCTTCAGGATTTTGATTTCCTTGCCGAGGAGGATCTGGGACTTGGACAGGTTCTTCTTATTGATGCTCTTTATGGCCACCTCCCAGTCCGTCTTCTGAGGAACACAGAGAGCAGGATGAAGAGGAAAGAAAAGATTAGAACAACTTAAAGCAAAACCTTCATCCCAATCTCCCTGTAAAATGTCCCCTTAACTTAACCTATCAAGTATAAATGACTGATGATTTAACACATATTCACTTTGTACATGTTCTCCACCTATTTGTTTCAAGATATTCAGTTTGGCATTACATTTGTTTTGATTCTGAATGCCTTATGAATCAAATCCAGTGTTATTAATCTAATACAGTCTGCGGTCTTTGGTTGAGCCACCCATCCTTTTCTTCTTCAAGTGGAACACATCCTGCTCATTTTCAGGTTCATACGTGTACTTTGGCTTTCTACTAGAACATGTTTACATGCTTTAATGTTCAAAAAACACATCTTCTCATATTGTCCATCTGAATACGCCGGTATGCACCCTCTGTCTGACACGCTCCGTTTTAGCGCCTGTCTCTTTAAGCCCCCCTCGAAAAAGACCAGCTTGCTCTGATTGGCTTGTGAGAAAAACATGGTGCACCTCTGCAAAGGTAGTTCTCAAGCCGTGTGAGTCTGGTTAGTCTACAAAAGCAGTCGCAGCTGTATCAGACCGACTTAGAGTGCAGATTGTTGATTGGACCGCACCATGTTCCTCCTGCATCATGGGGAGGAGCAGTGTCTTCTAGTTTGATTCTCTTTCTGTTATTTCTTTGGCCAAATGGTGTTTTTGATATGCTCGTTTTATATATATATATATATATATATATATATATATATATATATAAATAAATAAATAAATATATAAATGTATAAAAAGCTTTTGGATTTTAATTATATAACCAAGCACTACAGAAGGACTCTTTTTTTTTTTTAAACATTGTTTGTGTGTGTATGCTAAAAGCGAAGCCTGCTGGCCTAAATAGCATTGTCAGCACCACTATGCGAGCGTTGACAAAGGAAGGATGGAGGAAATTCTAGCTGTCCCAATAACAGCTAGAATTTTGTGACAGCTCGGCCAGCCTATTGCGCAGAATGATACGCTGAATGACGGGGCACTCAGATGACACCTGGAACGAGAGCCAGGCAACCTACTTACTCTGAAAGCTAAGTGAGACTGAATGAATGTTTCCACAGGAGCTCCTGGAGCAGGTATTTAAAGGCTCTCAGGACATGTGCTGCACACGCAAACACCCAACTAAGGACACAGTGATGGACCCATGGGGGGGGGGGGGGGGGAGTTCTGTTTCTATGCCCATGAAAAAAAAAAACACATAATATGGACAAATGAAATCAACATCAACACAGCTACGGAAGACAGTCTCTGAATAAAAGGCCGTGCTATCCAAATGAATCTAGGTTAAAAGGAGATGTTCTTGTTCTAGGGTTGCACTCCGCCTAAAGCCTGCCAGAGAATCTAGCACATGAGTCTGTGTGTGTGTGTGTGTGTGTGTGTGTGTGTAACACTGCCAGCTGAGCTGCATCCATACCCAGCTCACTGTCAGCTTGTCCAGCCAAGTGTGACTGAGCTACGAACACTTCCACCGTAGAAGAAGAAAAAAAAAAAAATGTGACCCCGTTGGCCCATCATGTAATGCTGGAGGGTGAGGAGGTGTGAGGGAGGGGGGGAGAGACGTAACTAATGGCTAGGTAGTGCACCGCAGCATGGAAAGTTAAGCAGTGCAGAGTAAGCAGTTCTCCTCTGCTCAGAGTCATGCTGCAAAGACAGAAGCACCATATCATGTTCCAGAATAACGCATGATATCATGGATGAATCAGAGCCCATTGGAGAGGTGTGAGCAACGGAGCGCTTAGTGTCTGCAACACTGCAACCAGAAGTTGGCCCAACGGGTTGAGATAGAGCAGAGGACTATGACAACAAAGGAGTAGCAACATACTGAATATCTCGTTTAGGCAATTAAAGAGATTGACTCTAGCCAATATGATCCTCTGAAATGTTAAAATAGAGTGCATCTAGCTTCTGCTGACCGACATTTTTAACACAGAGAAGACTTAAAAAGCCTAAAGAGTTTAACTTTTGAGTAAGGTAATGCATCTGGTGTGGCATTAACAGAACAGGTATGAATGTCTCCCAAAGTATTCGTCCATAAATCAGTTGATATGTTTATATCTAATTAATCTTCCTGTAATCTCATTATAGTCTTCAGCCTGACATTATATCCAACATGACATACATTTTCTTCAAATTTATCCTGTGTAGTAAACTTGATTAGCATTCAGAAAGAGACTTTTATATACCATTGGGAGCTTCCATTAATATATTTGGGGATATTTACAGCTACGTAATATTTTTAAAAGCTTCTCTGGAAAGAAAGCACCAACCTTTGTCTTACCAACCTCGTACTACATTTAGTAACGCTCAATGATTAATCAATGAATCAAGAAAATACTCGGAGAATTAATCAGCAATGAAGATAATCGTTAGATGCAGCTCTTCTGTTCATCCTTTTACATCCTAGATTATTTATACTAAATACATTTCACCCACATTCATACTGAGGAAAATGAAACAGACCATGTGCTATGTTGCTAAAAACTGTAACTTGTTATATATTTGTGCAGAGAGAGGTCCAGGTGTTGCAATAATCTGGGAAACACACAGTTTTCAAAGGATGTTTATGCAATTCCGATTTTGACATAAAATGACATCTTAATAAGATGCGTTACATTTTGGGGATTTTTTGTTAATCGGTGTACTGGGAAACTTCCTAACAAATTCAAAAACACGACTGCTTCTGCGATCAGCTTATTGTCCTGCCTCATCTCTGGTGATCCTTTGAATAATTGCTTGACATTACAGTGTCACAGGAGCCCGTATGTAGCATCCAACACGGCCTAAGCATGAAGCAACCCATCACGCTTGTTGAAGTCAGGTGGCTCTATCCGTCCCGTTCCTTAGAGGTGGAAATGATCCTATAAGTAGACTAAATGGCAGATGACAGGACTTTTAACAGTAAATACACTGATCACATGCCAGGAGCTTTTTAACAAGACAGGAAGGCATGTGAGCAGTGGACAGATGTGCAGCTAGATGAGGTGATTGTTTGCAGGTCTACATTCAGCTCCGTTTTCCAGACTGTGAGGCTGAAGTTATCAATGGTCGCTCGGCCTGCTCTAATGTGGCTTTCATTGAAGAATTCAGCACCATCTGTTTCACACCAGAAGCAGTGGGTGCAACATGACGTCATCTCCTTCATTCTGTCACATATAAATAAACATCCCATTCCTGCATGGAGTGCACGGAGGGAATTCTATTTCCGAGCAATATGTTAATAATGTCATGCATCCAGTGCTTCAGTGTGAATGAACCTAGTCCAGCTCTTACATAAGGGAGGCTTGTATATTTAGAAAGGCAAAAGGAAAAACACTGCACCCCATCCTCCCTCCTGCCTCAGTACGTCAGCAAGTCATTCACTGCTGCCTGACTCATCCATTTCATGAATGAACCAGGCGGCCTCCATACACCTACACAACTAACATCAGAATGGTGAAATAACACTGAAATCAGCAGTCACAGCATGACTGATCGGACCATCAGACTGGATCAAAATGTCTGTTCAGAGAAGCTGTGACAGCCACATATGCTGCATTCTGCTGCAACTGACTGACCCAGATTTTCAGAATGACGCTGCCTACTTACCTCCTTCCACCCTGCAAGAGAAGAGGCGAAGACCACACTACACACTGTTTATTTACCTTCCTATGTCTCCCTTTGAACACCACAGCAAAGGCTCCATGTCCGACCAGGTCTTTTCTGCTGTACTCGAAGTCTCCCACTGCCTCCATTGTGGGAGGCTGCTGGTCCAGCTTGATCCCGGGCGCTGGTGGATCTCCTAAAAATGTGTTGGGCTCTTCAGAAAATACTCCTGGAGCAAATGATGCTCTCAATCCTGGTGATGCCGCTTCTTGCACTGCGGATTTACTTCATGGCGGGCTGCTCTGATGTGCCTTATTGCATAAATAAGAGATGCAGTCAGGACATAACGCATTCAGATGCCCTCTAAATAGCTCGCGAAGTGTGTAATATAACGCAGAAGAGAAGCTTTTGAGCATGGCAAACAGCAATCCGGAGCTAAACGGTATCAGCGCCAGTCAGTCTTTGACCCAGTTCGATAGCTGCAATCCAGCTTTGCATTCCTCTCCAAGGAGGCTCGCTAACACGCTGTGTGTGCCCGGTCACCGAACCTGTTCAGAGGGACAGTCTACATGATGCCAACCCCGCTGGACATGACCATGCGAAGGCTGAAAGCAGCTGCAGACACCGAGCTATCGGTTAGCCTGACAGTGACATAACACTGTGGCAGCACCTCGCGTCATAGCTGCCGTAGCTGCCCTCTGCTAACATGCTAACAATAATACGGGAATAGCGTTACGTTGTTTGGCGAAACTGAATAATTGAATCTGCTTCTACAAGTCGTAGCAACCTATAAAGCTAGCCAACACCCGCGAGCTAGTCCACAGACGATGTTAGCGTTGAAAGATCTTGAGGCTGCAGCACAGATGTCAACACAGGACTGTTTGTCTGACGGCGTTAGTCCTTGTGATCCGTCTTCTTCCACTAGACGTCTACTGGACACATCTCTCTCCTCCTGACGTTTCCCCAGTGGACATGAATGTAAATCCATGTGACATAGAAGAACACTTCGTTGTTTCCTTCGTCGTAAAGTCTTACAGAACAGTTAATGTTAGCTGTGATGGAAGTGGAAGTAGAGGTCGCCTTTACAATATCATTTACTTCCACGTAAAGCTCCTGGATATTAACGTGCTCATATGAACGGTACAGGTTTTAATCACTGTACAGCTCTGTCACATGCCGACAGAGGAGCTCTGTCGTCCTGACGGTCATTTAAACAACACTGGAAGCTAGTGCCATGCTCTTGCTTTATAGCCTATCCTTGCGCGGAGGCCAGCCATAGACATTTCCTTCCGCTGCAAGGGTTAGTCCGTTCAAGGAGGGTTCATCAGGTTCTTAGGACGCTTTGAAAAAAACGAGGGTTTCGCCATATGAACTAAACTATTTATCTATTTTAATCTATATATTCTAAAACAACACTATTTTCAAATATATGCATTTTTGGACGGTCAAAGGTAGTTGAAGGATGTGTGCAAAGTGTCTTCTTTGGATCCCCATGAGAGGTTTAACGGCTATAGTTCAAATCATTAGAAAAGATTGGAATTCATTTGGTCTTTGGTAACACATTAAAGCACTCCATAACATCTTAGATGTATAATGTATTTATAAATATTTACTACTGTATTATAATTTTAATATCGTTAAAAACAAAAGAGAACTGGGAAGAAAGCGGATAATATTGCAATCGATATTCCCTTTTTTTTAAAAGATGTGACATGATTAAGTAGTCCATGGAACACAGGTATCGATCAAAATAGCCTTACAAAAGGTACACAGTTTAAGCACACTCGTGCTGTGGCTCAATGATGACAACATGGCATGTTTGGTAAACTAGGGAACATATCATCATGAATCATCATTTATCATGAAAACAGATGTCGCATGGTGGAAAAGGGGAAGTATTGAACAAGTTGCAAATCTATTTCTTACAATGTGTATATATTTGACCCCCTCTGGTGGCTGAAAACATAACTACAATAGTACAGAAGTAGAATTTTGTCTTTAAGCCACCCTGGCATTATTAACACAACCTGAACACATATCAGGCTACATAAAGATTCAGGCCTGTAGGCTGGGGACGCTGGGGTTATTTAGAAACATGGAGGGGTCACATTCTTCAGTCAAAATGTATTATGGTGGGTACAAAAACTAGCGGCTTGGTATTGATATTGATATAAAATATCTTCCTTTGGGGAATATAAATATGCTTGACCCAACTCTTTTTTAATTTAGCAAAATATATCTGCTCAATGCATCTGTCATCATAAATAAAATATTTCCTAAAGTTATCAAAATGTAAATGACCTAAAATGCGTAAACAAGGAATCTGACATGGCATGGCTGTGGCATCCAATCAGAAGATCGGCAATTCGATCCCTGGCTCCTCCAGTCCATGTCGATGTGTCCTTGGGCCAGACACTTAACCCCAAATTACTCCCGAAAGCTGTGCCATCGGCATATGAGTGGGAATGAATGGGTTAGTTAGTCCTGACGGGCAGGTGGCACCTTGCATGGTAGCCCCTGTCATCAGTGTATGAATGGGTGTGAATGGGTGAATGATGACATGTCGTGTTAAAGCGTTTTGAATGGTCGGAAGATGAGAATATACAAGTACAAGTCCATTTACCATTCTAAAGCATCACTACTCAGTGCTGCAGGCACATGTGGCGGTCGTTGGGTGATGATGGAAGAAGACACTTAAATGAATCAGTTATTTCAGCTGTTAAAAAGTAGCTTCAGGTAGCACTACACATCCACAGCTGCACCTGCATTTTCCTCCTCTGGTGGTGTTTGAAATAGTGGGAACTGCTTGTCCGAGTTAAAATTAGTTGAGAGTGGTCCCTCACTCGATCTCTCCTCTGTATGGGGCTCTCTTGGCCCCCTGGAGCCCCAAGCTTGAGCCCCTGTTGGGCGGCTACATCGTGAGGTACGGGCACTGACACCAGTCAATCAAAACTCAAGTAACAAAAGTGTTCAAGTTAGTATTGGTACAATTACAATGTGACTTATCTTTAACAATGCAAGCCAGACAAAAACAATGCAAGTGTTGATGTGCTGATCATAGAGTAAAGAGAAGTTAGTAGAGATAATATGTGCATATGTGGAGAGAAGACACTGGTCTATAGATAAAAACGAGAGTAGATAAGCTGATGAACTGGGGCTGTTAAAGGCACTATGTGGAACATTGAACTGTTATGAAACAGTCAATTTAATACAAATGTCCTTATATGACCAACATAAGTCAACGAGGGCATCAGCAAGAAGATTGGTTATTTCTAGCTAAGTATTCTTAATGCTTGTCATCGGTGCCACTGGGTCAGACTCTGTGCAGTCAGATAATACCATGAAGGTTCACCAGCAACTCTTTCAGCTCAGACTCCAGCAGGGCCCCCTGCAGCAACTAGCCCACCCCGGATAGACCCAGATCTGGCTACGCTGCTGCTTTCAAACTGTGGTCGGAAGCTCTGGCTGGAGGAGGAGAGCTCTGCGCCCGGCAGCAGCTACTCCACCTCCGATCAGGAGCAGAGCTTCATGTCGCTGCTCCACCGGTTCCCGCTGAAAGATCTGGAGGCTTTTCCGGGGCTGTGGAGGCAGTCATGGGCAGGGGAGGAGATCCAGTAATACCAAGACTGAAATTCTGCCATTGTCTGTGTTTAAGTGGATGTCGTTGAAAACCTTAAGAGCAGTTTCAGTACTGTGTTGCTGTCGAAAGCCTGACTGGAAAACATCAAAGCAGTTATTTACGGCCAAGAAGTTGTTCAACTGTTGAAAAACCACTTTTTCAATTATTTTACTTAAAAATGGGAGGTTTGATATTGGCCTATAATTTTTCATTGTTGTGAAGTCTAAATTAGCCTTCTTTAGGAGCGGTTTAATAACTGCAGTTTTTAGGGCTTGTGGGAAGACACCTGAGAGAAGGGATGTGTTTACAATTGCTAAAAGATCAGTGGTCATGCAGTTTGAAATAATTTTGAAACATGAATATGAACAGGCTGCCAATGGAGCTGCTGACAGCAGACATCTCTTGCTTTTGTTTCCAGGGCCACACTTAGATCTTTACAGATATGCATAAATACATATTAGGAGAACAACCTGTATATCCCGATTTCCTACAGAGTCCCTTATAAGTGTATACATTTCACTTTGGTACTGAAAAAAGACTCAAACATTTTTCAACAATTTGTTTACTTGCTCATTCTGGCTGGTTTAACCAGAGAACATTCTTTCTAATGACAGTGTGATGCAGTGTGACTCACACAGCCTCCCAGATAGGCTTCTTCATCACATACAAATGGTACATTGAGAAATATAGAAGGATATCTGCTAAAATAAGAGTGAATCAGCTTTAGTCTGGTGTCAGTTCTTCTTGGATTTGGCTGACTTGTGTGCAGACTTGGAGGTGGAGTTGTATGTGGAGGACAGCAGCATGGTGATGAGCAGCAGCATGGGTACCAGCAGATATGGTAAGTATATGGAGACCAGCAGCCAGCGCTCCTGCAGGGTCTGGGGACCAGGGTGGGGTTTCATAGGGAACTGGTACAACAGGATGTGAGCTAGGATCGGGACCAGCGTGGTGGCCACATGTGTGGAATACACGATGGCAGGAGTCCTGATCCACTTACAGCCACCTGAAACACAATAAACACTTTGAGTGATCAAAAGAAGCTCCAGGCTGCAGAACACACACTGTGGTAAAAAGTAAATCCAGTAACAACTCTTGACAGACAAGTCTTTGGATTATCCAGACTATGGACACATGGACTATGTGTTTTGAAATGATGTTGATTTGTACTTAAAAATGTGTAAAATAAATTCCATTCAACATTTATTTGGGTTTGTGGCAGAAAAATCTGCATGACTAAACAAAAAAAACAAAAAAAAATAAAGATTCACTGTATATACCCTAACTGAATTGGTATTTCGTTCCCCACAAACGTGTTCTGGGTTTCTTGTATTAAAAGGTGTTAAATTGAGAGCATATCTACGATTGAGCGATTGCCTCCACATGGCTCTCAACATGGCTGAGTCGGCAGCTGGGAGCTAACGGTGCAAATAACGGCAACAGTGCTGACGAAGCTAACAGTGTTTACCTCGGGGGGAACCGGAAGGTGGCTGTTACGGTTCCGGGGCGACGGCGTGAGTCGGGACGGCGTTATCAGCAGTAACCACTGTATGAGCGCTGACTCCATAACTCCACGATATCTTTACATTGCAAATGCTGCAATATTAATGCTTTGACTTTTGAGTGAAGCACCTTTAATACTGCAAACATTTGAGTGGGATCATTTCCATGTGTCCCCTCTTGATATGAACTAACATTGGTAGTGACTGGTAAGGGCTAATTCTTGCAACTCAAATAGCAAAGGACCGAAAGGAGATGCGCGTGTCAAAAGCATTTTCAATGGTAAAAATCTGTTTAGCCTCTGTGGAGATATAAATGACAAATGAGCACATATTTGAGTGATTTCAACATATTGACTCAGGGAAACATGCATTTCACATTTGCCCTAAAGGAAAACCATTGGTGAGAACATCAAACCGTTTGAAAGGTCTCATTAATGTGTCATATTAGCAGGATTTAGAGCTGGGGAACAATCGTGAAACAATATTTCATAAGGCCATTCACTCATGCTGATGCGCGTTTCTGTGTCAATAAGCAATGAATAAACAGAGGCGTTCAGGCACAATATAAAAAAACAAACTCGACAGCGTCTCCTCCACCACGTTCTGTACGGACTGACCTTTCAGGAAAGCATACGCTGCTACGGGGAAAAAAGGCGTTTGAAGCAAAGCCTCGCAGAAAATGAAAGACCTGAACCAGACTGGCGGATCCAGAACCATGGGGTCTTTGAACTCCTCTGCGTACCACTTCAGAAGATCTCTCAGCTGGTGGAGAGAAAGACTCAATGTGTGATTTGTCTCGTAGAAACAAAACAGTTGATTGTGACGTTGGAACTTTTTTTGTCGGCTAATTTACAATTTATTGTAATTTGGTGTGTTTTCTGCTGGGTCTGACACTTACCGGCTGAGGATACACATGTCCAGGCAGCAAGGCTTGTAGGTCAATAAACAGTGTGATAGGAATGTGAGAGGCGAAATAGAAGAAGAAGAGTATTTCTAACACACGGACAGACATTATCTCTCGCTTATTCGCTGCAAATCACAGATAACAAACTGGGACTAAGTTCGTAGCAGACGCGTGTCACAGACGGTAGAAACGCGTGTTCACCACGACGAATCCCATTGGCTGGCAAAGAGAGAAGGGGGCGTTCCTGAACCCAATGCCGCTTCAGGTGCTCTTCGTAAATGTCGCTTTTGCTCATACAAATACTTATGGAAACTCAAATGCAAGCATTTTACAACCGATTTTTTAAATTTCTTTTAGTTGATTATTTTTTCTTCTCATCATTATCTATTTATGTAATTATTCAATTCACTTCAGACTTTATTAAGGACACACCTCATCTATCTATCTAAATAGATATACAGTATATATTGATTATATATACTGTATATCTATCTAAATAGATATACAGTATATATTGATTATATATAGTTGGTATGCATATTGGTTGAAATGTAATTTTGGTTCTGCTGATAATACATTGATAAAATAATGTGTTCTATATGTTCTTGGTTTTGGAGGAAAATTAATAAACAATGAACAATCAAGACTGAATCAATAATTAAAACAAAAACCTTGAATTTATATATAAAAGTAGGGAATTACAAATGTACTATTAATAATAAATAGGAAAATAAGAACACACAAGGTTTATTTCAGAAAGTAAACAAGCTTCTATGACAGCCAAGCAAAAAAAACGACACAGAAATTGAGTTATCAAAAGGATGGATGAAAAAAGATTTCCAAAGTTAACGAAGAAACATAAAACATGAAAAAAAATGACTTAAGAAGAACATATTGGTACGTCATTTTTACCAGGCTCTCTGCTGATCAAAGGTTGTCCCCGATCAGATAAATGTAGCTTATAAATTATAGAAGAAGAATGACTTTCCCTGGGGGGGTTCCAGTTTTTCACTGCTTGTTATTTCACACACACACACACACACACACACACACACACACACACACACACAC
>NW_022280094.1:1257577-1271400 GCF_004355925.1 Anarrhichthys ocellatus
ACACACACACACACACACACACACACACACACACACACACACACACATTCAGAATTGTGCCTCTTCTGATGCCTGATGTATTTAGATGGGACTCTTATCTTCCACAATGATGCTGGCTGCCTGTAGACATTTAGCTTCCTGATATTCAGCCTCATCTTTCACCAAAAGCTGAGGACTCTCAACATCCACATAATCCTGCAAAAAAACACAAAAAACTTCTATGTATTTAAGAAAATACCACTACAATCTACTGCTTTTCCAGCTGCAGGAACAAAACTGTGACGTAACATAAGCAGCTCAGAATAAAAGATTTACATTTTCTGTTCTAAATGCTGTGGTCTGATGGGTTGCAAGTTGTTTTTGGTATATTTCAATAGCCAAACAATGAATATTCAAAGAAGCATGTTCTATTTTTGTGATTGATTGACAAGCCATCTCATAAGAAACATAACAATGAGCCTTTAAGATAAATGGGTGTAGTTTAAAAATAATGAACTCAAGCTAAAACTTTCACTAAAACTGCAGAATAATTTTGTCCTGGCGTCTTTGAAAATATGATGCATTACATAATACGACTTTCATCAAGTATGTAAAGTCAAATGGCTGTTTAAAGTCATATGACCTAAACCCTGCAGTCTAACTTAAGATACATATTATTAAGGTTGAGACTATTTCTGGCACCATGAAGGTCCCCTGAGGTTTGTTTTCTTTATTTCCTTTACAAATTACAACAAGAGAAGGATTGAAAAGATGAAGAACAAATGACACAACCTTCAAAAGATGAATAATCAATTTTGTAAAACAATTAAAAGATGGCGTAGCCAGCCGTTCCTTACCGCGTCGTTTTCTATGATGTTCTCCAGCATGCAGACAATGTCAGTGAACGAGGGTCTCAAGGTGTACAGCGCCAGCCAACATTCTCGCATGATATGAAGTCTGTAGGGTTTCAAGAAGGGATTCATTGTGTTAGGAACTACTAACTATCATACTTCATACTAAAAATGTTATAATAACAATGTTATAGTGCTAAAGTAAAATGACTGTCAAAACTGATTCAGAATCAGATAGCAGATTCAGACTGATGGTTTGGGTTAATACTGTTTTAGTCTAGATCTGGTATCGAGTACTCATGATGTCTCTCTGACAACAAATAAGTGTCTCCCTCAGTACGGCTAACAAGTTTAAAATGTTATTTTATGAGCTGCATATCATTAGTTAATGTTTTCACAGAACACAGATGCAGCATACAAATAGAACAATAACAGAAGAGCCAGTGTTATATCACACCAGACACAAATATTATAAAACATACAGATAATAAGTGCCTTGATAGCCTTTTTGAACAAATAAAGTTTTTTATTGATAAATTGATATTTAAAAAAAAAAAAGAAGATTGTGTCAACATCATTATCAAATTTATTACAGAATAAATATTTGTCTCCATTTTTTGAGTTTTTGTGGAAACCAAACACCACATTTTGTTAAAGTTATGAGGTGTTACTGTTGAAGCATTTGAATCAAAATTTCAATAATGGATTTTTCCCCAAAGAAGATAGAAAAAATATTTAATTAATGATACTGACATTTGTTTACGGTTTATTTTAACGAATTACTCTTTTTTATATTTTGATCTCCCTCGTGCCTCTCAAAAGTAGAGGAGGGGCCTCCCTCTCTGCCTCCATGGACCAGCCTCCTCTAGTTAGCATCTAGTTTGAGGGGTTAACCCTGAAAACGGACGAATGAGAATCAGGGTGTGGTGCACCAACAGACACTCTGTGTCAGAGCTTAGCTTCTGTGGTGTAGCCTGCGCCTCATTGATGGAATGTTGTCCTAAATCCTGGCTGTGCAAGAAAATATATGACGTAGAGTTATCCTTCATTTTCAGCTGTCCATCACTCACACACATTTCCTTCAGGAAGCTTTCAAGTTACAGCATGTTTTTTGGTTCTTGGTTACGTAGAGGATTGCATTACGATATTAGTAATCCAATCCATTAAACAATAATGTATACATTTGCAGATAAGGCTCATGGTGTACATAGACTATAGTTGAAATGCTTGTTAATTGTCAGTTTTCACTTACATCTCTGGACTGCAGCCTTCAGGGTCTGTGTTCTTCTGACCAATACAGATGTGGTACACCACTTCCTCTGAGGTCTCAAGGTTTGGGTATGGCAGTGCACCTGAAAATATATTCCAAAGTTAAAAAAAAACATACATGACATTTTATATTGATCACTCTAGTCATGTTTTTCTACCGACTACCTGCTGTCTTTTAAAATGTACCATACCATGATTTCATTTCATGCTCTTTGGTTTTGTAAATAATAGGCATCACCTAATGTAAGAACTGCCAGAATCATCAAGATCACATATATCAGAGTTTAAGAAATAGACCAATATTGGCCCGACTAATGACATTGTTTTAGGGTGGGAGGGAATGTGATACTGCCTTGAAATACATTTACAACACATACGTTTAATTACAACTAAAGCACTCAAACAGGGAATGAAAAATCTCTTCTTTGGCCTTAGCTCATATATTTAATCATTTATTTCGCATTTCTGTTATTACCTGTGCAACCAACTCACCAAATGTCTGCATCTCCCACAGCACGATGCCAAATGACCACACGTCCCCCTTGAAGCAGTAATAGTTGTTCTTGAAGTACTCAGGTGGGTACCAGCGCAGCGGCACCCGCTGCTGTACAAGTACCATACAATGGAAAAGGTCATCAGTATACAGTGTCAGTGGTAACTGCAATATATTGATATCACTTTAGTAAACTAATGAGCTCGTGGTGGAAGCTATGAGTAACCTCTAGGCTACATGAATGACACCTTCACAGCTGGTCTTTCTCTAAATCAAGGCCTCTGTCTGAAACTGTTGTTTCCTGTTACAGAACATAGATTCATTTTGAGCAACAGAAGAGCTGATAACAGCCTTGGTAACAAGTTAATATGGTTTCAAACCAGGTTCATAAGTTAAAGTAAGCTAGTTCAAGACATTTTCAATCAGCCGCATGAGGACTTCCTGTCTGCAGCATAAGGCTGCCAACCATACACTTCCTGTCATTACCACTTGATAGAAAAACACTGACCTTACTAAAGTGCCACAAGTTCGCATACACATTTTTACCAAAACGTTAAGCATGTGTGACAAGTTCATATGGTAATGGTAAAATATGTGTGTAAAAGTTTGTGTCACATGTTGCATTGTTCTTGTTGTTTATTTTCCAAAACAATGCAACATGACACTTTGGCATCCTATTGTACATTCACTTTAATCAGGTTTTCAAAATGAGAGAAAGCAGTTTAGTAACTGCTGGCAGAAAATGACAACCCTGTCAGTTTCGATACATACTAACATTTATATACAATCTGTCACTTGTTTAAGTCAAATCTTCTGATGGTCACATGCTCAGTTATTTGGGTTGTACAGTAGCACATGACAATTTGAACTTGACAACTTGTAGGATAAGTGAAATCCCAGCCGTATCAACAGGAGAGTTTACTCTGCGCGTGTGTGTGTGTGTGTTGATACTGTCGTACCCGTGGGTTTCTCCAGCGGCTGCTGCGGCGGCGGCTGGTCATGCGTGTTAAGTCTCGAGCCAGGCCGAACTCCGCTACTTTCACTTCCCAGGGAAACTTATTGACCAAGATGTTCCTCAGAGCCAAGTCACAGTGCACAATCTGCAGGGAAGACCACAGCGACACTGCTCAGCATGCGACTATGATTGGTCAGTGTGGATGAATAGTAGCATAGTAAATCATTATTCAGCAACCTACTGAGCACTTCATAACAGCCTGTAATGTTGTTACCATTTTGGAGCGCAGGTGCTGCATGGCCAGAGCGATGTGGTAGGAGGCAATGGTGAGGAGGCTGTGCAGCTCAGGGTCTGCACTCAGGTGGACTCTGTTGGTCTGCAGGAAGGTCCTCAGAGTGCCGCAGCTCACATGGTCCATGATCAGAATGTAAGGCTCTGCATAAATCAAAGCAGAGAGAGAGGATGGAGGACTAACAAGGAGGAACATATCCAAGGTCTCATCTACCTTCATTGGTGATCTTTAATAGGAAAGTGATTTCAATCTTGTAGAGGAATGACAGTCTGTGGATAAATGTCTCTGACCCTCAGTGGTGTTCCACTCCAGTAACTGGAGGATGTTCTTGTGGTGCACCAGTTTCCTCATGATGGAAATCTCCGTGTCCACATGCTTTGGACGGACACCTCAAGGAAAGAAGAGGGAAAAATAAGAGTAAAATCCACTGAATCTAGGAGGACTCAAAAGTGAAATATGAAGGGGCTTCCAACATCGAGTCATGTGGATAATAATTAGTAACAATATGAACTGGAAAACGGAAAATAACTAAAACAGCAAACTAGCAATTAAAATCACTTCCAAATTCAGTTTAAATGACCATCTTTAGTTAGCATGTCATTTATAATTAGTCACGTGTCTGTTCAAACGCTGTTATCTCGCCGTCAAAAGTATTCATCTAGTTTCTCAAAAGTGTCCTACATTACTATCATGTACTTCACATGAGCGCTGATGTTTCTGGACAAACAGTGCAGTTTGGATCGGGTTGAGTTTAGATTTAGATTTAAGAGACTTCAACATGAAAGGGAGGACAATTTATTAGCTGCTACCAGCAGCTCTGTAGCTCACTCTGTCGGTCCACAAAAATTCTGCATGGAGGTCAAGTCTGTGGGATGTTAAGTTGTGTGTTTGTGTTCATGCCAATTGTCCTTTCACTAAGCCCCGCCCCCTGCTACTACTCCATCATGCTGTCAGAGCTACCATGGAGCACACACTGTCACTAATCGCACTCCCTGAATAAACAAATGAACAATTTCAGAGATGTCAAACTGACTCATCAGTGAAAACTGGTTAAAGTGACAAAGATAGAAGCTAAAGTCTATGGACTACAGTGTAGAGATCTAGAGGGGTAATGTCTAGAGCAGACAATGAGGTGTATGAAAGCCACATCATTCGCTTAGTGTGGGAGAGGATGGAGAGGTGGGCTGAGTGTATTTTCCTTCACATCTTCTTACCACAGCATCAACATCCTAAACAGTGGTAGTTAAACTCTCTTATTCATGATTCTGCAAATACAGCGATAAACCAATGTTAAAAACCTTTTGCATGCAACTGTAGTTCATATTATGCTACTGAACTGTACGCAGCCTGTTGACCCCGGCTGCTTTCAGTGCAGTCCTGGTTACCAGTTGAAACAATGCAAACCAGCAGCAGTCACACTTGTTGCAGCTTAAAGGTGCGATGTGTAAGATCACATAGAAGTCAGCATTTTTAACTATTCACCACAACTGGGTTCATACAATCTAATCAGTTCTATTAAAAAATGCCAAGTACTAACTAACAGCAGGGCAAGAACAAACTTCTTACCTGAAGGCTCGTTTCTGCCACTTTGGATTTAATCCAATAAACAAACTACCAAACTTACAACGATCCTGTTCTGTAAACTGGTTGCCAAGCCCTTGGGGCAGCTCTACTTTTTCGTCCTCTCATGATGACAGACATACATAGAGGTCTTTGACATAACGTCAACACTGTAACCTTTTATAATGTTCAACTTTTGAATGTTTTTAGACTAAAATTCTGGCCAGATCGTACACACACCACTCTGGGCAGCAGAAACAGGCTGTGACACAACACTGACGTATTGTCACATTTATACAAACATTGGCTTATTTACATATCCAGCAGACACACAGTAAAATTAGCAGTCATTTGAGTCATGTTTGTGTCCTGATGATTAATCTTATTCCAATATTGAATTCTCTTTTAGCTCTATTGTGGTCTCCAATTCCTGGAACAAACATTTGTTTCTTTAGCAGCTAAATGCTCAAAGTTTACCAGCTAGACGCTAGGCTTTTTTTTGGTTGCTGAAACAGCTGACAGCTGATGCAAATGATGCTTAGAAATGATGGTGAGAATGAACCACAACGATTCATTTTTTTGCTTCAAGCGACACCTCTCACATTACACAAAAACATTTGACCCTGTGGAAGCTTTAAACTAGCCAAACCATCAACTATGAAGACACTTGTTTTGACTGACTTTGTATTGCTGGATTGAGTACACGCTATCCAGTAATATTGAGTTCAGCTGCTTGATTTTGTCACCCATCCTAATTATTGTACATATTTTGGGTGAATAAAATCCCTATTTTTCTCACTTTACCTGCTCTCCCAGCTTTATGTGTACCCTGGTCCCTCACAGACCCATTGTTATTATAAAAATATGAATTATCCGATTTAAGAAAGAACAGTCTTCAAAACTGAACGTAAATATAAACGAGAGCAGTATTTCCTGTGTAAAATGTGTGTGATTGCTGCTCGCACTGGTACTGATTGTTACCTTTAAATGAGTCATAGCATCCATTTTACACAGACTTCGATATGATTCATCATCGTCATCATTCCTCAGTGTGAAATCATGCACATGTTAAAACATATGTAGCCATAACCATTTCTGATTTACAAGTTAGCAAAAGAAGATATGGAAGAATAAGTTGTATGCAACATGTGTGTTATAGCTGTACACCTCGCCATTTACTTGGGCTGATAAATTGAGGTTTTTCTGCCCCTGCGCCATGACTTTTACCTCAATACTTGAGTGATTATGTCTGCTTCCATGGCAGCTCTGCCTCAAAGAAATGCTTGTAGGTCTAAATCTGCAGAGGAGAATGTACCTTCCTTGCTGATCTTGCAGGTGAACATGTTGTGGCCTTTACATGTCCCTCTGGTCATCCTGGCCTGGTAGAAGACCCCCTCCTTCCCTGCTTTGATCAGCTGCAGCAGGTTCAGGTCTGACTTGGTGACACGAGGACCCTTAAACAAATGCCATAAGAGGGGACTTTGCAACATCAAATACGAGCTGAAAAGCAAGGGATTAGGACAAGTGACTGAGAGGACATGCAAACAACACCATCCTGGTCAAACTCATTTTTGCCCACATTGTATATGAATTGTGATTCTGGCTCTATCTTGAACTACAGTGACACTATCTGTCGCATAAAAGAGACATGATCAGCACTAATACTGTAAATCAACATTGTTGAGATGACGCAGATAGAGAGCAAGGTTCACATATATCTGTCATGTGAGATTTCCCTACACTGAAAAAAAAGACTTTTTGGCCCTGTAATTATTACCTCGATTATTTTTGTAAATTTTACAAGAAATTATCATTCCAGTGCTTTTACTTTAAAATATCACCTTTTATTTAATGTGTTACTTGGTGTTTGTTTGTAATTATGTATCCTCATTTTTATAAGTACATTTTAATCATTCACACTAAGTAATATCTACTAAACTACTGTATTGAATGCACTACCTGACACAACGAAGTAAAATGTACTTGGGTAATACGAGTAAAACCTGGCAACCTATAGCGCGTACTCAAGGGGTGACGTCAGAAGAGATTTCGCGCTCCTTTCTTCAACGAGACGACGGAACAGCAGAACCTGAACAAGGACGGCAGCGTTTCACCTGAGGAGAGGAACTTCATGGACGGGAGCCATTGGGGTAGGTTATATGTTTAATTAATGCTCTACGTTGCTGTTGAGCCTTCGGTCAAGTCTGTGTTTGAGTTGTGAACACTGAAGAGTAGCGAACTGGTCAGTTTAGCGTGCTAGCTAGTTAGGCTATCATGCTAGCTAACTTGGGACAGCATTACAGACATGGCTCACGGCGCTACATTTTGTGGACATGTTTTTGGTGGTTTTGGTCATGATTTTACAGGGTTCTCCCTTGAAAAGTTGTTGGCCTGGGGACACGGTGCTCGACCAGCTGCGCTCTGTCGACGAGGGGGAGGGGGAATTACTTCGGTTTTGTGAAGCCCACTTCTGCCACACAGGTGCTTTGCTGTGCTGCGACACACGCACAGCGCGCTTTCTCTCGGACATCCTCAAGTGCAGCCGAGGTCGAATGAGGAAAATGTGACAAGACAGGGAATCATAGCTAAGCAGCAACAAGCACACTGGTCATGTGCTAAAAAATATCCCATACGTGGTGGAATTAGTGACTTTAGAGCGAGTCTAATACACTTAACATTATTTCTCTATATATTTCACAGAATATTAAAGGACGTTCACTCTCAGCAAGTTGACAACATTTGACGCAAGGTAAAATCAACTTAGTACTGTTATAGTTTAATTAACTTGACATACATTTGAAGTCAGTTTGTGTTGCTGTGAATAGTACATTATACTGGGAGGACTACTGCATTAATTGTTTTAGCAAGGTACCTCATCTTGATCATGTTTTTTTTTTATTGTCTTTTGTTTCAGATCAATGAGTACAGAAGAATAACCACAGTTCATCTGGAGCGAAACTTTTTGTCGAAATTGGACAATTGCACTACCAACTTTCTGGAGATACTTGGGACAAAGGGCGGAGTTGCAGGAACCAAGACCCATGCTGGAATCACCCAGCCTGGTAAAGTTTAGATATCTAATATTATATAAAAAATATACACTGAGAATAGATACATAATGACGCATTTGAACACATTCAATATTTGTTTCCCCCACTATCGTCATTTTTTGAGAACACATCAGACTCGAAGATGTAAAAGTGAACATTAGTAAATTTGAATTTCAAAGAAGTTATTGAAGAGGACTATGCTCAACATGTCAAGAAGATCCTTGTCATCCATGGAAATGCAACACAGAAAGGCTTCACTCCTGACAATCGTGTTCGTTGTCAGAGGGAAAAGAGGTTCTTGTTGACTGTGAAAGTGTGGCAAAGGCTTGCCTTCTGCTCATGGGCTTCATCTATGTGTTGTCAAGCAATACCCATTGTTTCAAATTAAAAGCGTTTGTTAAATGACTAAACGTTTGTGTTCTTAAATTTCTTATTGGCAGCACTGATTTAGAAATGTTTTGTCTGGCAATGCCAACCAGATTATATATGTTGGTATTTGTGTGTGTCTGTCAGCAGTGACCTCTTTCACCAGTTAACAAGTAAAGCTGCTTTAGTTTAAAAGATGTTTTGTAGAAGCCTTATGTTAAGACAATTTTATTAAATTAACAGTAGCCCAGTTTAAAAAAAAAAAATGCAACATTCATATTTGAACAGTTGTGTAGAGTAGTAGTAGATAAAAGATATTGTGTAAATATTAATATTTCTCAATTGAAAAAGTAAAGAAAAGCTAGTTAAATATACATGAAACACCTAATTGAGTTTTACTGGGGTTTCGTAATTGGATGCAAAGGTAGCCTGAGTAAAGATTACTATCAAAGGCTAAGTACATTTTATGTCTAAGGAAGACATTTGCAAGTAAAAGTTACTTAAATTTTGGATAAAAAAACAATTCTTACTAGTAAGTGAACTTAACTTGAGAATTCCTGAGTAAAAATCACTCGGAATTTCTGAGTGCAAATTGTTACCTAGCTTTTTTCAAGTAAATGTCACTTATTTTTTTCAGTGTACGCTGCTTTAGCTGACTGCTAGTGGAAATCAAGCACCCCTAAAATAGGTCAAATATCTGATAGCAGAAAATATGAGCATTATTGTGATGAGATGAAGTGGGTGGTGTATCAGAAGTACCTGCTGCAGGCCTTTCCACAGCCCCCTGGAGGAGGGCCTGACTGCTGGTCTGCTGCAGGGAAATGAGGGGAGGAAGCTCCTCCTCCCCCCTTGCTGGCACCGGCCTCACAGGCATGATGGGAGCTTCTAGCCGAGGAACGGCATCCATCAACAACTTGCTACCTTGCAGCTCTCGAATGGTCTGGACCAAAGAACGATATCTGCAAGAAAGAGAAGTGTATAATGTAAAATACTGTACAACGTTTAAGGGAAAAATATTCCAGCAAAAGCTCAAGGCCGCTGTACCAGGGGTGTTTTGTTTGATGGAAAAATAAATAAAATCTACCTGATGAAACAAAAGTTTACTCAGATAATGTTTCTATGGTACTATTTCCTCTTGGAGGCTTAAAGATTAGCAAAATATTCAGAGCATTAATGCAGCAAACAACTATTTGCTCCGTAGAGATAGAGACCAGAGTGTAGGGGGGGCAGAATGATTCTCTGAACAAGATGGCGAACAATTTTTGTTGGCTTTTTTTTTTTTTTTTTTTTTACAATGACTGAAGAAAATGCAAGCTTCTCTCAATATGTACACATATGTCACTCTCTCCAGGCTCGCATGTGTTACTTGAGAAAGTCTACGTTCATGAACAGGACCATATAGCCGACCCCCTACCCCGCTGGCAGACTACTTCGCCCAGAGGAGAACAGACCGGAGCTCCGGAGAGGACGCCTGGCTGGTTAGCTAGCTCGTCTTTGGCGTTCCCGCCTGCTCTCCTGCCGGTTGAAGCGGTGAGGATGGAGTTGGAGCGACCCAGCACTGCTGCTGGCCTCCAGCAGTATGGCATGAAAGCAGCTCTGTTGAGGGCCAAGCTTAGCTGTTGCAGAACAATTAGAGATGGAGAGAAATGTTGCCAGAGGGCTAAACTATTATAGAGAACAAGATATGGCCTGCTGTTGTGCTCATCCTCTGCAACCAGTAAAGCACCAAAGAATGGCAGAACCAGCAGGCCAACCAGCACCAATGATTCCACCATTAGCAGCTCTGTTGGGCTGTATAGAACAGTGGTAATGTTAATATTATCATGCTAATATGCTCACATTGACAATGCTAAGTTGCTGATGTTTAGCAGGTTATAGCCTAATATCTTTACCATCTCGTTTTTCTGTGTTAGCATGCTAATTAGCAGTAAACTCAAAGTACAGCTGAGGCAGATGGGAATGTCATGCTGTCCATCTTCGTGCAGGTTTGGTCATAAACCACAGTACAGGACAAATTACAATTTTGACCTGATGGTGGCTCGACAAAGTGATTGCAATTAAATCTGAGGGAAACATAAAATGTCTGTACTAAATTTCATGGCAATCCATCCAATAATTGTGGAGATCATTCACTCAAACCCGAAACGTTCAACCTGCTGGTGTTTCGTGAGGGGAGTCGGGGGATTGCCAAAAAGAATTGACCAAATAATCATCATCTGAATCACGAATGTCAGTAGCTACCAAATTCTATGGCAATCCTAGTCGTCAAATATTTTGGAAAAAAGTAAAAGAAAATCAAGGTGTTGACCATTTTCACAGTAGGATTTATAAAAACGGATTGTGTGGGGTTCTTATGAATGTTTGCACAGCCCGTGGAACAGTCCTGTGGAAATATATGTTTGACAAATAAAATGATTTTTTCCAAGTGATGACATACCTCCAGGTATAGCTCCTGGTAGCTTGCTACCAAAAGGGCTTGCGTCCAAAATGGCTTATTAATTTGGTAATTATAATAAATAAAGGACAATATATGGCTTGAGATCACCCAGCTGCTGGGATACGATGAAGATGGTAATATAGCTGATGTGCAATTGCACGTTTTGTGTTTGTCACAGTGTTAGGATAAAAGTCTCGGTGTCATTGGTTTATGTGTTGTGTAGTTAATGTTAGACAAAATTTGCATTCAGATTTTCCGTAGTCACGCACTGTATTTCCGCATCACAATGGTGAGAAACAGCTTTAATAATGACTGCGTTCCATTTGCAGGTATTTGATCTCGGCTTATTAGGACGTTGCTTTGAGGTTAGTCTGCTTTGACAAAAGTATATAATTGTGAAAACTAAAGTTTTCCCATTACCCGAAGCAGGTAATAGAATAAACTTTAGTTTTCACAATCTAGAAAAACAAATTCAAATGCAACTGCACTTGTTGAAGTAGTCTTGAAAATGTGTTTTCAGCTTATAAAACATATTTGTTTTATAAAAATCTTGCCCAGTGCAACTTTAAATCAGGCAAATGAAAAGACACTGAGGACAAATGACACAGTAAATTCCTTGTGAAATCATTTCAGCCTCCCTTACTTTCTGAGAAACACGATCCCCAGCAGTGTGAACACCAGGACGGTGAAGGTCAGGGTCCCTATGAGGCCGTAGACAAGCAAGTCCAGGGCCCGACCTGAAAGCCAACGGGACAGAAACAGTCAGCTCCAACATGCTCTCACAATGGGTCACTGAACACAAGTGGATGTAAAACCCCAGAGCTCACCTGAACACGCACTTCCACTTGTGGAATTAGCAGACATAGTGTCTCCTGCTCAACGACGTCACCTCAGTCTGGAAAGTGATATTGTAGCATTTAGAATAAAAAAGAAGCAGGAACAATATTAATGATGTATAACCACAAATCAAACAAATTGGACTTTTTTCTAGATTATTAATTACATAGAGGAAAAACAGACATTTTACAGGTTTGGTGGAAGTACATCCTGTCAAACCTGAAGCCCAGAAGAAGAACAACGCAATATAAGAGACTTAAGATCATACAATAACATGTAATGCTCTATTAAGCTACGAAACAGTCTTACCTGTGTTTTCTGATGAGCACCAGTTTGATAATTGACTGATTCTGATAAGAAGCCAGCTGGAATCGTTACATTGAAGCAGTCTGTCAGTCTCCGCTGTTTATTCTGTTTAGCGCTATACTTGGAACCCTTCAAGAACCCAACCGTGCGTTGTGTTAACCTCGAGCCTGTCTGTATAGTCACCAGCATGAGCTCTCATGACGTGTCAACCACAACAGAAGCAGAGGAAATGAACAGAAGCAGCAGGTGGTTTGAGCTGCATGACACTCTAACACATTCTACATGTTCCTGATGTTGAGCATGAGTCTCAATAGACTGAACCTAAACTTTGCTTAAATGGGCAGTGACTGGGGATAATAAAGCAATGACTGGTCACTGATTCGATTATTAAGGATTCAGAGGTTTCAGATGAAACGAAAATGGAAAACGAGGCACATGAGAATCCCAGTTTAGGTCGTAAACCTCGAGTCACTTTAACAGATTTCAATGCAAAACTTAAAATATGTATGGAGTTAGTTATTGAATTTCTAGGATAAATAGTGGGAAGGAAAAAGCATAAATGGTTATTTTCCAGACATTTTTAACCCTCATTGTGATGTAATATCCATGATAGCATGCAGTTCAACAATGTAAAAATACACCAATACAAGTAAAAGTCTTGCTATTAGTCAAAATTCAACATTATCAAACTTGAAGTATAAAAACAACAGGTGTCCCTGTCTTTGTTAAATGTGTACATTATATTTTATTGCTGAAGCACGATCATGTGTAGCAGCATTTTAATGTTGTAGCTGCTGGAGGTGGAGGAAAAGCCCCTTCACATGAGAGAAAAGTCTTCGTTTCAGTTGCAGTGTTTACTTCGGGGAAGTGGCTACAGAGACCCTGCATGTGGTTACCTTTGTCATCCGCAGGCAGACCACCGCTGCAGCATGATACTCGAACTACAACCAGGAAGGAGAGCGGGGCAACATGTTGTATTGCAGGTAGACAACTGAGGCTGATGGGAATCAGGTATTTGGTCATAAAACAACTTCAGCCTAAGACGCATTAAGGTTATTGACCATACATAGCAAATGGTTATACAGTCTGTCTTTATTTATTAAGAGGAAATAAGTTCTCCCAGCAAACATTAGATCTTAAATCCACAATCACAAACCTTTAGCACGGGAAGAAAAGGTTTGAGATGGTGGAGGAATAGCAAAAGTTGTTGTCAGCTAATGCAAGTGTGAACTAACATGACGCTCCATGTATTGGACAACCGGAAACTTCAGATTGGACAAGACCAATCCCCAAATGTACAATTCATCCTGTTCGGAATTAGAGTCAATCGACCAGCCTCCATTGAAAGCAATAACTGCATTGCTTAGCACCCACCCACCCCCACACACACACACACACACACACACACACACACACACACACACACAC
>NW_022280094.1:1271410-1275081 GCF_004355925.1 Anarrhichthys ocellatus
CACACACACACACACACACACACACACACACACACACACACACACACAGAGAGAGAGAGAGTCTGGTGTTGTCATTTCCTCTGCAGAATTTTATTTGTTGCTTGGGTATTTTGTTACAGATCAACGGTATCACTCCATATACAACTACAAGTACGGTATTTTGTACAGTTCACACTGAAATACAGTTTATTGGCTTATTTACAAAACACATTTTTTTTTTATGTACATGTTTTCATGTCAGTGCAACGTCACTTTCTTTCAACATACATCTTACAAAAGAATTCTTTAAATTAACACGTCTGGTTCAGATGAACTTAAATAAAATGAGGCTACAGACACTGACAGACTGCTCAGTAGTAAATTGCACTGCCTGCCGGGGGTGGCTTAATATATTATTTTACTTGGTTCAATTTTAGCGGCAAAGTTGAGTTCTTTCGGGCAGAAAATCGTTTTTCCTGGATTATGAAAATTGTGCTGTATGAACTGCGACTTTAAGTTGTGTTGTTGCGCATACAGTTGAAGCTATAGGTGTGGTTAGCTTAGCATCACACAAGTAGATGCTTGAGGCAACATTCACAGCCACAAAAGAAGTCGACAACTATTGCACCTTTAAATGAAGCAAACATTACAAACTGGGTCCTCAAGAGACTAATCCTTAGGAAAATGGTCCCTTTGAGCCACGTCATGATGTTTTAAACACCGAAACACACTGGACATCGTCTACAGCTCGGTGCAAAGGCAGGAGGACAAAAAGCGCTGAGCAAGCAAACATAAATAGCACTCCTCTGAACATTTCCATTTGTTCAACAAACGTACTCTGCAAAGCAGAAATAAAGTTTCATTCAGTGACAGATACCTCTCTCCTCCTCACAAATACAGCAGCTACAAAAGAGGTGAGCACAGAGACTCCTCTCCTGTGATCTAGAAGACTAAGTGGGGGAACTGCTGACTGTATTCTTTCCGTTCACAGTGATTAGACCGAGCCCCTCGAAGGAGGATCTCCACACATGCTGCTACACACCAGACACAAAGCTCTGCCACTGGACTCCACACAGCACAACATTTCCAACTAACCTCCGTCACATCAAACAGCCAAACCTTCAGACCGAAGGAGGAACACAATTTGGAATTCACATGAAATCAATATTTAGAGTCGGGCCGACAGGAAACAAAAGATAATCTAAATGTGATGGGTTTAGTTTTTACAGGTCTGACTACAGTCCAGACAACAGATTCAACAGACTGTTTATTCCTCAAAAATAACCCCAAACAGTAAAGTGAAACCATCTCATATCAGTGGGTTTATGGGGACAGAAGGTTTGGTAACCTTATATTGTAAGGGTAGGGAATTTACCAATAGTGTTTTTCAGCATTTCTTGATATCCAGAGGAATTTCCTTAAAACAACCCTAAAAGAAAGGAAATATTAAATACATATTTATGCATTATCAATCTAATATCAGAAACTTTATTCTCCATACATTTTGAAATGTATGCTTGCCTGTCGCCAAATAAGTTGAGCGATTAACAGGGATTTACTGGTCTGAAGTGCATCAGTTGAAACTGTCTCCACTTCCTCTCTAATTGGCACCAATGTTTTTGTTCTTTCTAGAAATCTTCCAATGATTTTGCAGTTTGATACAACGTCCTTTATTGGACATTATTGGCTCTGTGGGCCTCATTAGGGCTAAAGTGACCCGCTAGGGGACATCAGGACCACACATTGGGTACAGTGCTACTTTGTATTTGACTAATTAGGTTATGGTAAATAAATGAAACACATTCACTTAGGAATATGCACTGCAGAAGTATGATATTAAGTAAAATACTAAATGCAGTAAAAGTAGATTTCGACATATGGGCCCCTAAGAATACAGGGCCCATGAGAGTCTGGGACCCTGAGGGATGTGCCCTCTTTGCCTGGTAGGTAATCCTGTAAAATCAAGTTTTTACAGATATTTAGCAGGACGCCATCTTGAAAATCAAATTCACCACAAGGTGCAGGTGAGCGTTCCGTGTTTGGCAACGTTGAGAAGAGCAACTTAACACCCGCTGAAAATGTGTTTTCTGGTGACAGGAGCAACCAAGCACAAGAAACAGGACTGAAACTTCCAACCAGAGGGGGCAGTAAACTCCCTCGCGTTCAACGGAACTCAACAAAGTTTGATGTACAGGCGCAGTGAGCACTGTGTGAAAAAAAGAGTCTTTTGTGTCTCCAGAGGGAGCTGTTTGAAGTCTGATGAATGTCTTCAAGTGATGTCACTTGAGTCAGTGTCGGTTGGGGCTAAAGACTACAAGTCTGAAAATGTAAAAAAGAAATCAGAGGGTGCGGAGTTAAACAGAGGTGAGCTTACCAGACCTCTGAAGCCGTTTAACCGCTACTAGCATAACATGCCCAAATTCTGAGCTGCATTGTGGGTAATGTAGGCGCAAAGTATCGACAAGATGAATGTGTGGAATAGAAAAGATGGTACCTCATGTTCTGCCAAATCAATTTTGATATTTTAAAACTGGCCTTCGTGGGTCTGACATGGCTGTGGGAGTGCGTTGCCAAATCAGTGGAGGACTCTGAAGTTACTCTTTAAACGGTAGAATGTTAAAATGACATGTAAGACCATTTTGTAACTACAACAAAGTTATCCCTGACTTTCCAGGGAGCGTCATCAGTATCACAGATGAGTTTGGATCTCAACAGTTAAGAGTTGCAGCAGTCGAAAAGTTCATGTTGCTACAGTGTGAAAACAAGCCGGATGCCTGGTGAAGCTTTGAGACTCAGTTCCATTCCTAACCTGACCTGGCCTTAAGAAAAAGAAGAAAAAAAAACGCTAAAATAAATCTTTTATAAAACAACACATTTGCAGAATTCCCCCCCCCCCCCCTAAAGAAGTATTAAACATATACTGTATATGAATCTTTAAGCGAGTCTCTTTTGAAATCATGGCACCTGTCCTAAACAAACCCAGACTGATACTTCTTGAGTTTCAGAGACGTTATGTGTACACACAGGTCAACATTGCACAAATCACCACTGATGTTTGGCCGCTGTGGAATGAAAAACAGTTTTGGCAAAAATGCCGTCTTTTATGTCCATCAGGACCTGTGAGCGTGTCCTAGCAGTGGGAGATATCTTTTGAAATGATTAATAATACTGTCACAGACTTTTAGGGCCGACAGACTGCAGGAAGCGATGAGGTAGCGCGTGACTTATGTTTCCTTAGTATCCAATATACTAGATTCCTAACGTCAACATCATGTTGATCTGTGGCATCAAATATCAGCACAGGCTCTTTAACCCGTGGGCCCCGTTTGCTCTCGGCATTTCAAACCCAACCTGTATCCAATCATTGGCTTTGCATTTACATCTGGACATTGTGAGGCCTTCTCCAGGTCAGATATCCAGGCTCAGAACACATGATAACTCCCGCTGGATGTGCTTCTCATTCTGACATCACAAGTGATAAACGCACAATCACTAAGCAACATCACTTCATCACTTGGCCATACTGGCATACATTCAGAGATGCGTTAGTATGCAAGTATAATGTTACATGTTTGTTATGGCGAGGGTTGTTCGCAGTGGGAGAAGAGGCGGTTGGTGGGCGGGTGGGGAGGAGGCGCGGGATGGATGCCAGTATGGCCAAGTGATGAAGTGATGTTGCTTAGTGATTGTGC